>NW_027507748.1:585092811-585147811 GCF_037356315.1 Lithobates pipiens | reverse complement strand
CTCTACATATGGCCTGCAGCAGCATAGGCAGCTAGGGGTACCAGTGCACCATGCACACGGGTGGCTGGAGGTGGAGGGTGACTAGCAGAGCTCCATGCTCGACTATCGCACTGGCTGCTCTTTAGTTGTGCATTCCCCGCATGACCTGTGTCCTCGGCTGGCTCCTCAGAGTACCTCTCTCCTGCTCCATGCATTGCCGCTCAGTCTGATGTCTGTTCTCCCCAGCCAGAGTCTCGCCCCCCCCCCCAGTCCGGCCCACACTGCACTGCATACTTCTCCCAGGTAAACAAACTTTAAGCACACAGATACAGTGCAGCCCTATGAGAGCCGGCTCCCCGGAGGACACTGCAGGCTTGTCTGACAGCCCCCCTCCTCCCCCGTCATACACAGATGATGAAAGGTCTTCTTGAGTCATCTCTGGGAGATATGCTGATCACCCGTCCAGCACACTGGATGGAGCACAGGCCAACATGGATGAGAGAGCGGCCTGAAGCTTGGTCATGGTGAGTGAGATGACCCCATCCCCCACACACCATTACTTACCCCCTCCATCTCCCCCTGGGGACAGGGGCCCCTTCTCACGTGGGGACAGGGACCCCCATCTCCCCTGGGGACAGGGACCCCTTCTCACCTGGGGGCAGTAACTTCATCTGCCCTGGAGAAAACGACCTCACCTCTTCTGGGTACGGGGACCTCATCCTGCCTAGGGACAGTCCCCCAATAGGGCACCTAAAAATTAAAAAAAAATAATTAAAAAAAACTACTGATGCCAGTGGTGGAACTACAGGGCTCACAAAGGTCATACTTGTGACCACGCCCTGGAGTTCCACCGCCGGACTCGGAGGGAAGGGCCCTGGCTGTGGTTCAGGGGGGCCCTTCATGGTTTCTTGCATCGGGGCCCTGAAGGTTCTAGTTACGCCACTGCCTGCTTCCCTGTTCATAGCTGACTTGTTTTATTTCATAGAATTTACTTGTGCCGATGTCTAATGTTTGCCTCTGTCAGTCTTATCAGCTTCAGCTGATAAGACTGCAGTAATGGCCAAGTTTACACTGCATGTCATGTTGCATGGTCACATGGTGTGTAGGAGGAAGCTCTGAATGACTCTGCAGCCTCCTGGGAGTTCAGTGATGTGTGCTGTAGGAAGTCCTGATAGCAGATAGACAAGCACATAGAGAGTGTTCCGTAAATCAGGGGAGATCTGGGCATGCTCAGTGACTTCATTCTAAAGAACAAAAAGGATTACAACAATACTAAGCAAGAAAGGAGATATTTACAAGCAGTGTTCATTTGGGGTTTTTATGCTGATTTACATGGGACAAAGTTGTGGGGGAGGGGTTACAACCACTTTAAAGAACAGTAAACTGCCCATTATAGACTCCTGGGAGGAACCAGTGTGAATGATTCAGAGATGCATGCATTGTAGGATCACATTCACATAGTGGGATCACATTCATGTAGTCCACCTCTGGAACGCTCCAAAGAGAGTGGCTGCATCCCAACATACAGAGCCTTTGCAGCAGGGCAGAGGTCAAATATATCTTTTTAGTTGTGCTGTCTGCAGATATCATTAACCGCTTCCTGCCCGCCCTATAGCCGAATGCCGGCCTTAGGGCGGGCGGCTTCCCGTGCCTGGCCGTCCCTGGACGGCCTGGTGTTTACTTCCGCAATGCGCGCCGCCGCGGGCGCGCATCGCGGAAGTTCTGTGTTTGCCGTGTCCCCCGGGGACAGGCAAACACAGATCGCTGTAAACGGCCAATCACAGCGGCCGTTTACAGCGTGATCGGCGTGTCCAATGGGAGATGATCTCATATGTAAACATATGAGATCATCTCTCAGCGCCGCTCTCCCTCCTCACACAGACAGCGTGTGAGAGGGGAGAGAAGAACGGCTGCAGCAGCCGTCAGTGTAAAAAAGAAAAAAAAAAAAAAAAAAAAAAAAAAGTAAAAAAAAAGTTTAATAAAAAGTGCCATCCTCCCCCAGAGCCATCCTCCCCCAGTGCCACCCCCCCCCCCCCAGTGCCATGCCCCCCCCCCAGTGCCATCCACCCCAGTGCCATCCACCCCACCCCAGTGCCACCTGCCCGCAGTGCTATCTGTCCCCAGTGCCACCTGTTGTCAGTGCCATTTGTCCCCAGTGCCATCTGTCATCAGTGCCACGTATAAGTGGCATCTGTCATCAGTGCCACGTGTTATTAGTGCCACATAGTGCCATCTGTCATCAGTGCCACGTATTAGTGCCATCTGTCATCAGTGCCACGTATCAGTGCCATTTGTCATCAGTGCCACCTGTCAGTGTCACGTGCCATCTGTTGTCAGTGTCACGTGTCATCAATGCCACTTATCAGTGCCATCTGTCATCAGTGTCACGTGTCATTGGTGCCACGTATTAGTGCCATCTGTCACCGGTGGCACGTATTAGTGCCACGTATTAGTGCCACATGTCATCAGTGCCACGTATTAGTGCCACGTGTCATCAGTGCCACATATTAGTGCCACGTGTCATCAGTGCCACGTATTAGTGCCACGTGTCATCAGTGCCACATATTAGTGTCATCTGTCATCAGTGCCACGTGTCATCAGTGCCACGTATAAGTGTCATCATTGCCACGTATCAGTGCCATCTGTCATCAGTGTCACGTGTCATTGTCCTGGTATTTCAAAAGTGTAATAAGTAGTCAACAAGTTAGATGTGTAATTTATGCTCCTAGAACACGTGATGGCGCTCCCTGCATGTTGGGCCTCTCTATGTGGCCAGGCTGCGAAAAAGTCCCACACATGTGGTATTGTAATACTCAGGAGGAGTAGCAGAATTTTTTGGGGGGTGTCATTTGTGGTATACACATGCCACGTGAGAGAAATAACCTATTACAATGACAATTTTGTGGAGAAAAATAAAGAAAATGAAAAATCTTCATTTTGCAAAGAATTGTGGGAAAAAAATGACAACATCAAAAAGCTCACCATGCCTCTTACTAAATACCTTGGAATGTCTACTTTCCAAAAAGGGGTCATTTGGGGGGTATTTGTACTTTCCTGACTTGTTTGGGTCACAAGAAGCGAGATAGGCCACCAGTACATCAGATGTGATCAATTTTGTGCGATTCGCACCACAGCTTGTAGACTCTCTAACTTTCACAAAGACCAAATAATATCCACTAATTTGGGTTATTTTTACCAAAGATATGTAGCAGTATAAATTGTGGCCAAAATGTATGAAGAAAAATTAATAATTTGCATAATTCTGTCACAGAAACAAAGAAATATGCGTTTTTTTTCAAAATTTTCGGTCTTTTTTCATTTATAGCGCAAAAAATAAAAACCCCAGAGGTGATCAAATACCACCAAAAGAAAGCTCTATTTGTGGGAAAAAAAGGACACAAAATTCATTTGGGTACAGTGTTGCATGACTGAGTAATTGTCATTCAAAGTGTGAGAGCACCGAAAGCTGAAAATTGGTCTGGGCAGGAAGGGTGTTTAAGTGCCCAGTAAGCAAGTGGTTAAAAGGGGACGCAGATGCATCTAGGCGATGGTATGGTATACGTTTTTTTTTTTTTTTTTAGTTTTTTTTATTTATTTATTTTTTAAATTTGGTTTACTGTCGTTTCAAAGCTAGAAGGACTTAAAAGGTCCATGTGAATGGGAATCTTTTAGGAGAAAACCTTGGGGAGCAGTTGGGTTCATGATTGTCATCTTCACTCTGTATATTGTGTCACTGCTTAGTGAAAATGCACTTTCAGAACTTTAGATGTCCCAACTGCTAATATGCAAATATACCCGCCAGGTAGTGATTTAGGGGAAAGAATGATGGCCCGTATCTTCAAAATGAGTGACCAGTGGCAGCTCTCAGATTTGTCTTGAATGATTCAAAGCACCCAGTCAAAGGTTTTTGTACATTTGATATCTTCAGTAGCATCCTTAATACAATAATACAATTATATCCTGGCAATGTTTATTCCCAGGGCTGGAATAAGGCATGTGCCCTCTGTTCCTTTTTAGAGCAGTGCTGATTCTGTATGGTAAGGTCCTATCATAGTAGAGATCATGTTGCTGGTAAGAACTCACCCAAGGGCAGGATTGCTAACATTTGCAGAGAAAACGCACTCGCCTGCGTGTATGTCGCTGTCTCCTGGATTTGTGAGTGCTACAACTTTTCCTTGCTGACAAAAACATTGCAGTAGAACATGTACCATGGTCCAGCTCCTGCCTCCTCTTTCCCCGATTCTCTCTCTCCCTGTAACAGCGGACAGGGGATCTTCTCCCCGCACCCACTGTCAAAACTTTAAAAAAGCACGGCTGCGTCATTCATTCACAGCGATCAGTGAATAAATTAACTACAAGCACCACCTGCCAATGTGGCCAACGGCTTGTAGTTCTCAATCAACTCTGAGTGCTCTCACAGTTCATTGATTCTTCCCTGCAATTTACTAACCGTCTGCCTGCATCAGAGGTACGGACAGACTGTGTATTGAGTCTGCAGGATCCTGGCATCGCACCTGATGATTTGTTAACCGTGGGTGCAATGCTTTACAGGCTCCAGTGCAAAAAAATAACGAATGCACTTTTTTGTCTGCAGAAAGATATGCATTTTATTTATTTTTTTAAAGGTGAACTTGTCCTTTAAGGCCTCATGCACACGAGACGCAGATGAATCCTCTGTTAAAAAAAAGCTGAAACGCGCGTTTAGAAACGCGCGTTTTGCCGCGTTTGCATGCCGCGTTTAGACGCGTTTGCGTTTAAACGCGTTTATAAAGATAACATCATGTAGACCCTCCCCAAGCTCTCAAAGCATTTTTTTTTAACTATTTCTGCTATTTTGATCAGAGTGAGCAGCAGCAGCATAGAGAGCAGTTGTACACTTGCATTTGCCGTGTTACTTGCCACGGCACCTGCCACAAGTTGTGGATTGTCCACTTGCCACGTCACTTGCCACAAGTTGGGGATTGTCCACTTGCCACATCACCTGCCACGTCACCTGCCACAAATTGTGGATTGCCCACTTGCCACGTCACTTGCCACATCACCTGCCACGTCACTTGCCACGAGATGTGGATTGTCCACTTTCCACGTCATCTGCCATGCCACCTGCCACAAGCTGTGGATTGTCCACTTGCCACGTCACCAGCCACATCACCTGCCACAAGTTGTGGATTGTCCACTTGCCACGTGACTTGCCACATCACCTGCCACGTCACTTGCCACATCACCTGCCACAAGTTGTGGATTGTCTACTTGCCGCGTCACTTGCCACATCACCTGCCACGTCACTTGCCACGCCACCTGCCACAAGTTGTGGATTGTTCACTTGCCACGTCACCTGCCACGTCACCTGCCACAAGTTGTGGATTGACCACTTGCCACGTCACTTGCCACAAGCTGTGGATTGTCCACTTGCCACATCACTTGCCACGTCACCTGCCACGTCACTTGCCACGTCACCTGCCACAAGTTTTGGATTGTCCACTTGCCACGTCACTTTCCACGTCAGCTGCCACGTCACTTGCCACGAGATGTGGATTGTCCACTTTCCACGTCATCTGCCATGCCACCTGCCACAAGCTGTGGATTGTCCACTTGCCACGTCACCAGCCACATCACCTGCCACAAGTTGTGGATTGTCCACTTGCCACGTGACTTGCCACATCACCTGCCACGTCACTTGCCACATCACCTGCCACAAGTTGTGGATTGTCTACTTGCCGCGTCACTTGCCACATCACCTGCCACGTCACTTGCCACGTCATCTGCCACAAGTTGTGGATTGTTCACTTGCCACGTCACCTGCCACAAGTTGTGGATTGTCCACTTGCCAAGTCACTTGCCACAAGCTGTGGATTGTCCACTTGCCACATCACTTGCCACGTCACCTGCCACGTCACTTGCCACGTCACCTGCCACAAGTTTTGGATTGTCCACTTGCCACGCCACTTGCCACGTCAGCTGCCACGTCACTTGCCACATCACCTGCCACGTCACCTGCCAAAAGTTGTGGATTGTCCACTTGCCATGTCACTTGCCACGTCACCTGCCACGTCATTTGCCACATCAGCTGCCACGTCACTTGCCACAAGATGTGGATTGTCCACTTGTCACATCACTTGCCACATCACTTGCCACATCACCTGCCACGTCACCTGCCACAAGTTGTGGATTGTCCACTTGCCACGTCACTTGCCACATCACCTGCCACGTCACTTGCCACAAGATGTGGATTGTCCACTTTCCACGTCACCTGCCATGCCATCTGCCACAAGTTGTGGATTGTCCACTTACCACGTCACCAGCCACATCACCTGCCACAAGTTGTGGATTGTCCACTTGCCACACCACTTTCCACATCACCTGCCACGTCACCTGCCACAAGATGTGGATTGTCCACTTGCCACGTCACCAGCCACATCACCTGCCACAAGTTGTGGATTGTCCACTTGCCACGTCCCTTGCCACGTCCCCTGCCACGTCACCTGCCACAAGTGGATTGTCCACTTGCCACATCACTTGCCACATCACCTGCCACAAGTTGTGGATTGTCCACTTGCCACGTCACCTGACACAAGTTGTGGATTGTCCACTCGCCACGTCACTTGCCACATCCCCTGCCACAAGTGGATTGTCCACTTGCCACATCACTTGCCCCATCACCTGCCACAAGTTGTGGATTGTCCACTTGCCACGTCACCTGACACAAGTTGTGGATTGTCCACTCGCCACGTCACTTGCCACATCACCTGCCACAAGTGGATTGTCCACTTGCCACGTCACTTGCCACGTCCCCTGCCACAAGTGGATTGTCCACTTGCCACGTCACTTGCCACGTCACCTGCCACAAGTTATGGATTGTCCACTTGCCACGTCACATGCCAGTCACCTGCCACAAGTTGTTGATTTTCCACTTGCCACGTCACCTGCCAAGTCACTTGCCGCGTCACCTGCCAGGTCACTTGCCACGTCACCTGCCACAAGTTGTGGATTGTCCACTTTCCACATCACTTGCCACTTCACCTGCCACGTCACTTGCCACAAGTTGTGGATTGTCCACTTGCCACATCACTTGCCACCTGCCATGTCACTTGCCACAAGTTGTGGATTGTCCACTTGCCACGTCACTTGCCACAAGTTGTGGATTGCCCACTTGCAATTGCAATTGTTTAAAATATTTTTCTAATGGTTTTTCATCATTTGCAATCATTTTTGAGATTTTTAATGTAAAAAAAAAGGTCACCTTTAAAAACGCATATAAACGCAAACGCGGCTAAACGCGGTAGCGGCGTTTTGCCGCGTTTTACCGCGTTTTGCCGCGTTTTGCGTCTGAAACGCAGAAATTTTTGTTTCTGAACGCATTTTTTTGCTTCTGGAAAAACGAGATTAAACGCAACTGCATATAAACGGAAAAAAAACGAGACTGTGTGCATGGACACATAGGATAACATTGAATGAGTTCAGGTGCAGTTGAAAAAACTGTCCAACTGCATCTGAACGCGCGTTTAACTGCGTCTCGTGTGCATGAGGCCTAATACTTCCCCATGCTATCCAAAACTTTCAAAAACACATTTTTTGGCTTTTAAGGTGTATCTGAAGCCAGATATTTATTTATTTATTTATTTATTTTAGTTTTATTTTTTTATTTTATTTTTTTTGTAGTGTGGAGGAGTTAGAACCAGTTTGTGTACAGGAATAGAGGTGAAGTCAAAGGGGATATTTGATGCAATGACAGCTCTTAAGACAGGATTTCCTTCAGTTTGGTAAATTTCCTCTTGTCTCCTGATTACCTGAAACAGGAAAGGATCAGTATATCATTTTAATTGTAGGTTTATTCTAACAGTGAGAGACAGAATGACAACAAAAATATCCATAAAAACGCATTTCAAAAAAGTTATAAATTGATTTGCATTTTTAACCTCCTCACGCCCGTCCGCCATCATATGACGTGATGGACTTTGAGCGGGAAAATCTGAATGATGCCTGTAGCTACAGACATCATTCAGATATTGCTGTTTTCAGACGGCAAATCCCTACACCATAAGAATGATCATAGCGGCTGTTCCGCCGCTTAATCTTTCTTACGGGAGTCGAGAGGGTACGTTCCCCCCCCCCCCCTGCCGCCCTCCGGTGCTTCTACCGACTCACCGCTACAATCGGTGAGTCAGACAGAGGATCCGCCGACCCCAGATGTTTATAATAGAGATTTTCTGCAGACCAGATGGTCGGAGTCTCTATGATCGAATGTTATGACGTCATTTTTTTAATGCCTCTGCATTAAAAAAATAAATAAATAAATAAAAAAACAGCACCGCTTTGGCTGGGAATCGGTGATCGGTTTATTTTTTATTTCAGGCTTCCCAGACTAGTGGTGAGATGTGGGGTCTTATTGACCCCATACCTCACTATAAAGAGGACGTGTCATGTCATATTTCTAGTTGCAGGAATTGGGGCTGATCTGAGGCGTGAGAGTGCAGGATGTTAATTTCTCGCTACTACTCAAGTAGTTTACAGCATTTTACTTTATAAAAAATCCTTTTTGTGATTGAGAGTGTTGTTATAAAATCGGCACGTTCAATTTCTTTGAAAACATTTTTTGGCACGCTGTGCTCAAAAGGATGCCTACCCCTGCCTTAAGGTGGATGTAAACCCTTACAGACCACTTTTCTTATTATAGGCTTACCTGTAGCTACCCAGGATATCTCCTAAACCTGCTCGGTTTAGCAGATATCCCCGGTATTTGCATGTGCCGACATCATTGGCGTATGTGCCGTTACCACGCGCATGCACGGGAGTTGCTTCATTGCGGCTCCGGCCAATCACAGCACCGGAACTGCGATACCTGGAACTAACCCCCGGGAGTGATTGTCGCCAGCCTGTGCTGTGTGCGGGCAGCGCAGCGAGGGCTTCAATCTCTCAGGTGAGTATTACATGGTGAGCTAGTATGCTATGCATATTAGCTCATTATGACTTTGTCTTGCAGGTGTTTAGGTTTAGTTTAGGTTTTTTTTTAAGTGGGTTTAAAACCCACTTTAAATAATTTTAGTGCTGTCTTCAAAGTAACAAGACTTGCAAATTGGATGCTCTGTAAATGCACAGCTGCTATCTGACCAGTAGCTGTGTGCAACGCCATTAGTTTTCTTTGGTATAATTTGATTATCTAATTAAATCCGCTGCACTGATCTAATTTCAGTTTTTCAAAGAGGAAATAATTTCTCCTAAAGGATATCTAAATCCAAAAACAAACATTGATGATATTGCAGGTTACTGGCCCTTAGATGTGGTGGCTGCATTCGTTTGTTTTTTTATTTTTTTTATTTAACAAACCTTTTTGTTTTCACCTAGTAATCCTGCCATTACAGAGGAGGGTGAACAGCAATTTTTTTTTTTTTTTTTTGTACTTGTCAAACAAATATATTAAGATGCTTTAAAGGTGTATTTAACAGGCCAGAATGGAGCAATAAAAAGAGAAATGTATTCTTAGTTAACATACACTTTAATCCAATAATGCAAATATTCACGTGGTACTTGCATATAAATAGAGCACGTAGCAATAGAAAAGTGACCCAATTGCCAGCCACAGGCTTTCCTGGCATCTAAGAAACCAGGTGCAGTGTGTGTATATATAGAAATCTATGCAAACGGTGCTCTAACAGAGGACACACAGCTGGCCATATGCCATTCTTCTGTCTTACTACCCATATCTTAAAGTGGTAGTAAACTGCAGTTAAAGGGGGGAATATATTTTATATACAGGGCTCAAAATTTAAAGTCCTGAGCTACTAGCCAGTCCTCGATAGTTACTCGCCGCCAGTTGCCCTGCCCAAACCCTACCCTGCCCCGCCCCTAATTCCACCCCTAAACACTTAAGTGTTTTATGCAGTTTCTGCAAACTGCAACACGCCCTAATAAACACATAGGTGTGAACCTAAGGTTAAAATGGGAATAAACTCCCAAACATGAATTGTACCTATAATAATGCCTAACTATAGGTACTGTAAATATCTCCTAAACATGCACCGTTTGAGATATTTACTGTACGTGCAGCCAGTGACATCACCGATGCATGTGCGCTAAAGGAGCGGCCGACCACCCGGGCTGTTCCTTCAGAGTCCTGTGCTGTAAACGTCTTTGTGGCTCTTGCCACTCACACAGCCAGAGTCTGCGAACCTGGAAGGATAACAGGTGAAGATGGAAGCCCTGTCAGAGGTGACTGCGTACTGCTGGAAGGGCTTTTCTCTAAAGTAAGTTTCACATACAAGCATATTATAACTTTGGCTTTCAGATTAAAAAAAAAAATCGCTAGTTTGCCCACTTACAAAGAAATGAAGGCTCTATAATTGTTATCATAGGTGTACTTTAAGTGATAGAGACAGAATATCAACTAAAACTCCAGAGAAAAACACAATACAAATGTTATAAATTGAGTTGCAGTTCAGTGAGTAAAATAAGTATTTGATCCCCTACCAACCAACAATAATTCTGGCTCCCACAGACTGGCTACAGTATGTTCTCATGTGGTACACAGATTAGGCCTGTAAATTTTAAAACGGTGCTCTTGACAACTTGTTCTGTATAAAAGACACCTGTCCAGTGTCCAAACCTCACCATCATGGGCAAGACCAAAGAGCTGTCAAAGGACGTCAGGGACAAGATTGTAGACCTGCACAAGGCTGGAATGGGCTAAAGGACCATCAGCAAGAAGCTTGGTGAGCAGGAGACAAGTGTTGAAGATCTGTAAAGAAGAGCAGACCAAAATCCCTCCTGAGATGTATGGAAACCTGGTAATCAACTACAAGAAATGTCTTCCCTCTGTACTTGCCAACAAGGGTTTCTCCACCAAGTACGAAGTCATGTTTTGCTTGAGGATCAAATGCCGTATTTATCGGCCTATAACACGCGCCGGTGTATAACACGCACCCCAAGTTTAGGAGGCAAGTTTAAGGAAAAAAAACGTACATTTTAAATGCCCAGCAATGCATCCTTGCACTGTCCCCCTGCAGCCTTCCCCAAAATTGCAGCATGGTTTCGTTTTTAAATTTACAGCCGCTGAGATCTTCAGCTCCTTCTGCCACCGAGATTGTCGTGTCCTCCGACGTCACCGACATAGACCGAGCCGAGTGTACTCAGCTACTCGGCTCCGCTCGCAGTAACGCCCCCGTCCCACCCCTTTGCCCAGCTCCTATGATGGACACAACACCGGGCCAATGGCAGGACGTAAAGGCTGGGAGGCGGGACTGGGCGTGACTGCAAGCCGAGCCGAGTACACAGTACACTCGGCTATGCTCGGTAAATTTCGTCGGCGCTCCACAGACAGAGCAGATCAGCGGGGGATCGGCGTATAACACGCACCCACGATTTCCCCCTGATTTTAAGGGGAAAACCGTGTGTGTTATACGCCGATAAATACGGTACTTATGTTACGGAACTTCAACTGAATTAGTATCTTTTTTTAAAAATCTGCAAGGGATTAAATAATACCCCGCTGTATGTTTTTTAGTAATTCTACCCCAGTATGATTCATACCCTCGTGTAATCGTAGGCCACAAACATGCATCATTTAAAAAAAAAAAAAAAAAAAAAGCATGATGCAGGGGATGTCACATGACACTGCCAACAAGGGAAGGATAAATGGATGTAATATGTGGACTGCTACTTGGATAGTCCAAGGTTGTTTTTGCCACCGTGAATGTTATTTCTGAATGAGGCCAGCAGGTCTGGTGATTTTATAATGCTGCATGACATTACATTTTCAGTGAATTGTCCGGAGACGTCTGTACATAATGGAAGTGAGGCAGTGAAATTGTGTGCGATCCTTAAACAAACACGCACTGCCTAGCGCTATGCAGGACTTTGATCTGAGGTATGACAAATATCCAAACCAGCTCACCCTTTATATGCCATCATTGGAGATCAATATACTCCTCTAGCCACTTGACGAATGCCCACAGGAAATACACGTCATTACTTTGACGTTAAATATGGGCTTTATGGCAGCAGCTGCCATAACCCCCCGGTATCATTATTTACTGTGTGTGATTCACTACAAGACAAAAGTGGTCCCAGAGGCAGATTCGCCACAGAATCCCTTTTTATAGGCATCGAGGTGCCCCCCTCCAGCTGCTTCCCGGTCATTTCCAAGCTTACTGGAGCCATCGGTAAACCCGGAAACATTCCGGCGTGGACGATAGCTAGGCCGGAAGTCGAGTGAGGGCAAGATGTTTCCCACTTGGCTCTATGCCCCTGGAGGACCAGAGCGACATCTGACATCATTTACGGTTCTCGGGCAGATGGAAAGGATTTTTTTTTTTCCTTAAAGTCAATGGGGTTGATTTACTAAAGGCAAATCCACTTTGCACTACAAGTGCACTTGGAAGTGCAGTTGCTTTAGATCTGAGGGGAAGCTCTGCTGATTTTATCATCCAATCATGTACAAGCAAAAATGCTGTGTTTTTTTTTTTTTTCTTGCGTGTCCCCCTCAGATCGACAGCGACTTTACTTCCAAGTGCACTTGTAGTGCAAAATGGATTTGCCTTTAGTAAATAAACAGGTAAATGAGAGATTTGGGGTCTTTTTGACTCCAGATCTCTCAATAAAGAGGACCTGTCATTCTTATTTCTGTTACAATGGATGTTTACATTCCTTATAATAGGAATAAAAGTAAGAAAAAATATAAATAAGGGGGGGAGAGTAAAGCGCCCCCATCCCTCCATTTCTCGTGTGTAAAAGCAAACGCATGTGTAAGAAGCACCTGCATATGTAAACGGTGTTCAAACCACACGTGAGGTATCGCTGTCACTGAGAAATAATTCTAGTGTAAGATCTCCTCTGTAACTAAACGGGTAACCTGTAAAAAAAAAAAAAAAAAAAATTAAAGCATCGACTGTGGAGATTTTTAAGTGCCATAGTTTGTCGCCAATCCACGAGCGTGCACAATTGTAAAGCATGACGTGTTAGGTATCCATTTGATAGCGCAATATCATCTTTTACATTATACCAAAAAATTTGGGCTAACTTTAGTTTGGTGTGTGTGTGTGTGTGTGTGGGGGTTTTTTTTTTTTTTTCTGCAAACAAAATGTGCTTGAAGGACCGCTGCGTAAATATAGTGTGACATAAAATATTGCAACAATCATTATTTTATTCTCTAGGGTCTCCGCTAAAAAAAAAAAGTGTGTGTGTGTGTGTGTGTTTGCGTGCGTGTGTATAATATGTTTGGGGGTTCTACGTGATTTTCTAGCAAAAATTGCTAAATTAAACTTGTAAACAAAAAGTTCTAGAAAAGGCCTGGTCTTCAAGTGGCTAGAGTGTCAAGTTTGAAACCACAAGTACATTAGCACAGCCCCAATTTATGTTTCAATGGTATTTATCAAAGTTTTCGGTAAAGAACAATATGCTCATTATACATTTTGTACAGTATGTATAGTCACAAGAGAATCATAGTACGGCCCTGTGATTGTTGTGGGGCCCAAAGTAGCTGCTTCATACTTGCCAACTATCCCAGTTTAAATTCCCAAGTCCCTTGACGTTTAGCCCTGTGCTGTTTCCTGATATCTCAGTGTGAAGTGCTGGTACTAATGCTACCCAGCTCTGCCCCATTGTTGTGCACAGAGGACTTACCTGCAGACCCTGTGTTTACATGTAAATACCCAGCATTCCTATGTAAATAGCAGCGGCATTACTAAATAAATAGCTGTGGCCGGCGGCATTGATATGTAAATAAAGGCGGCATTCATATGTGTATCATGATCCCCTGCAGTGAGGAAAAGATGTGCTGTAATCTCTAGCAACCAATTAGCAAGCAGAAATCATTTGCTGTAACCTCTAGCAACTAATCGGTGAGCTGTAATGTGTGCTATAACCTCTAGCAACCAGTCAGTAAGCAGTAATGATATTCTGTAGCCACTGGCAACCAATTGTAATTGCTGCCTGATCTGATACAGTAACTGATTTTAAGTCTAGCTGCTATTTATTTTATGTCTCAGAGGAGGTGGAGGCAAGAAAACTTTTGCCCAGGGTCCAAACGCTATTAAAGACGGCCCTGACTTTAGGTTCATTAGAGATGAACCTTCTAGTTATTATAGCAAGGTAGTCCGTATATGTGACTCCTGAAACAAGGGCCCTTTTACCTCATGCTATTTTCAGTTGGCCTGGCCCCGCTCCCCAAGCACAGCCCCAATTTAAAGCAAACCTGTCCATTATATTCCTCTGCATGACATGTTTCAACTATCTAAAAGTCCCAGTAAATCAGTCATCGCCTTTATGGTTCCACTTCCCGCCAATTAAACCTGCTTAAGGCCCGGTTCACACCGCTGCGGGGGGAGATCCGGATGTGATTCGCACCGCAAATCACATCCGATCTCCGTAGCGATGCGAGTACAGCCATACAGATAGTATGGCTGAATTCGCAGCGCTCCCGCAGCAAACTCGCACGGGACCCTTTTTTGGGTCCGCAACAGAATCGGATCGCATGGGGGTTCACACCATGCGATCCGATTCCTGTGCGAGTCGGCAGATCGCACTGCGATATGCCGACGGATCTGGGGGTGTCATTAACATAACATTGACACTCCCAGCCGTCCGCATAGGGCAGTGTGAACTGCCGGCGGGAGGTGTGCGATGCGGGTAAACGCCGCGGATTCGCGGCATTCCCGCATCGCTATAGTGTGAACCCGGCCTTAATGTAGTAACTAAGGGCCTTTTCATACGACCTCCAGTCTGGATCCCTCAGGCAGATCCAAACTGAACCACAATGTATGTCTATGGGCAGGTGGATGTAAACATACACTATATTACCAAAAGTATTGTGACACCTGCCTTTATACACACACACACACACACACATGACCTTTAATGGCATCCCATTCTTAGTCCATAGGATTCAATATTGAGTTAGCCCACCCTTTGCAGCAAAAAAACAGCTTCAACTCTTTTTGGAAGGCTGTCCCCAAGGTTTGGGAATGTTTGACGATTCTTTCAGAAGCGCATTTTTAAGGTCAGGCACTGATGTGGACGAGAAGGCCGGGCTTGCAGTCTCCACTCTAATTTGTCCCAAAGGTGTTCTGTCGGGTTGAGGTCAGCACTCTGTGCAGGCCAGTCAAGTTCCTCCACCCCACACTCGCTCATCAATGTCTTTGTGGACCTTCCTTTGTGCACTGGTCCAAATCTATTGGTGGAGGGGGATTATGGTGTGGGAGTTTATTTATTTATTTATTTATTTATATTTCTAAACTTCAATGGAATGACACACATGACATTTCATTCATTTCTCTGCATGTCAGCTCATCTACCAAGTATGAAAACACAGGGTCACACAAATGGCTATGGAAAAATGTAACATGGCTTCATCTTTCTACACCACTTTTCCCCCGCAGTGAAGTGGAAGTGCAACTGGGGCACACAGAAAATCATTTTCTGTGTGTCTTGGGGAGAGCTGCATTTTTTTCTTCTATACCCTGATGGCTAACATGTATACTTTGATGGTATAAAATGAAGGAAAAAGAGGGGAGGGAAAGAGAAGGAGGTAAGAAGAAAATAATACATCTGTGTTGCGTATGCAAAATCTTAGGAGGACATACTCTAACCACAGGCATCTATCCACTTCGACCAAACGTTGTCAAATTTTTTGGGCATTATCTGCTCTAGTATGTGATTCTATATAGGGGTAGAGCTGAGTTAACAGAGTGTATCCAAGAATTAAGAGTAGGTGGTTCTATCGACTTCCATCTCACGAGAATTTTCTCGTCTTGCATAAAATAGATATTCTAAGCTCTGTCCAACTTTCACTCTATCACCATCTATATCTTCCAAGTGATTTAATAGTAGGACAAGAGGGTCTAAAGGGACTTTGGTTGTTGTCTATATCACTCAGGGTTGTAGCTACTACCTTACAGTATGGGTGCAGCTTGGGGCAGGACCAGACCATGTGCTAGAAAGAAATCTTGAGATTACATCTGGTGCATTTCCACTCTAGCTGGGGGTATATGCCAGAGTGTCTGTGGGGTATAATACACTCTATGAAGGAACTTTGGATGAACCTATCCTATGCTGCTATCAGGAAGGGAGCAAAAGGAGAGATACATTCCTCCCACACTTCCTCATTAAGGGTCGGGATGTCTACTCTCCACTTGTGAACAAGTCGTTTTGGTGTCATAGGCTACAGTCAGATATAAGTAGAGGGAGTTCAGAGGTTTCCCCATCGCATTAGAGGTCAAAAGGCGCTAAAAACAATCCGACTCAATAACCACCGGTTGTGGGAACTGAGCCCCGATTAGCATGTTGTAATTTCCAGTATCGGAATTCAAATGACCTAGACACTGAATAAAGATGCCTCATTTCTTGAAAGAGCATGAGTTTACCTGCCACTGTGACGTGTTTCAGAGTGGTGATCCCTTTTTTGGCCCACAGAGAAGGATCTGGAATAGTATAGAAGTGAGGCAGCAGAAGATTGCCCCAAAGAGGTATGTGTGGAGACACATGAGAAGGTTTCCTGTATATTGCCCTGGCCTCCCTCCAAGCCCGTATCGTGGTTTACATAGATTCTCAGTGAAGGGTGAGCCCTCACTCCCCCGGAACGCCAAATTACTCAAGACTGCATATGAACCCAGGGTCGCCGCCTCCAACATTACAGCTGGGTCTTGTCTGGGCTGGAAAAATGGCCACAGCACCATGATGAAGTCGGCCACCCTATAATAGAGTTGGAAGGTATAATATACGCTCCGCCACTCAGGGAGGAGGGGGGGGAAGGGGCGTGACCAGACGAGATCATCCCTCCCTCCAGTCTTCTAAAAAAGGACTTTGAGACATGAGATTTCATATTCCTAAAGAAATGCAAAAATTTGGGTAGGTAGATCATTTTCAGCAGGTTCACCCCACCCACATGTGTTGGCAGCAGAGTATGTCAAGCCTTGCTTTTATGAGTAAGTTGAACCAGGAGGGGATGTACAATTTATTTATTTTCTTTCTCTACGCAATTGTCCGTGTTTCCACTGACTTTGACTCCCAGGTAGGGGAATTCGTCCACCCATTGAAGAGGCATGCGTGTGTCACCCATTGAAAAGGCATGCGAGAAACTGAGGGATGCTGTGGGAACAACACAGACTTGTCCCAATTGATTTGAATACCCAAGTAGCGGCTAAACTGTTCAAACAGGGATAACACAGAGCGCATCGATGTGGAGGCGTCGGCTAAGTATAGCAGGGTATCGTCTGCATATAGGGATAAATTTCCTCCGTTGGTCCTGCCGTTCTTCCTCTCACCCCCTGATCTACTCTCAGAATAGTTCCGGGAGAAGCAGCCCGACAGTGTACCGTTAGTGTGTACCCGCGCTCGGGGTTAGCATAGAGCATGCGTAACCAGGTTGAAAACCAGGGACCAAAGCCAAATGTTGACAGAACCACCCACAAGTACCCCCACTCGACCGAATCAAAGGCCTTTTCCGCATCTCAAGAGGCCACCACTCCCGCGTTATGAGAACATGCCATAGAAATGTGAGTGTAGAGCCTTCTAATGTCTGTGCCCCGTCTGCTCTGGATGTAGCAGTGCAGGTATAACTGTATTCAGTCTATTAGCAAGGATCTTGGCGAGCAATTTGGCATTCACGTTTAGGAGGGATTTTGGGTGATATGAGGAGCAGGATCCTTCCCAGGCTTAGGATCACCACTATGACCGCTGGAGTTGGGGAGCATCTCCTTCAGAGGGGTTTTTATTTTAATTTTTTTTAATACTCCTTTAAGCAGAAATAAACGTGCCTTCGCTTCAGTGGTCCAGTCCCTCACCGGCATCTTCTACTGTGTGCCAGTCTTTGGCCATCTTCATTGGCTGGTGTGGGATATTCTCACTCCTATGCATGTGCAGGAGTCGGTCATCCTGGCACAAACAGACAGGGCCAGTGATAGCAGGCAGGTAGGTGCATGTTAGCCTAAGTTTAAGCAGGCAGGCAAAACGTGCTGCTCTTTAGCAGACACGCGATTGTGCCATTAATTTTTACCCTTTCCCACGCTGTTCAATACTAGAAAAACTATTTGACTGTGAAAAAAAGAGAAATGTAGAGCAACATGTTAAAGCGTAATTTCACTCTGTCAACATTGACTATTTTTAATCCATATGCTGCTAGCATTAGTAAATAGAAAGGAAAGTATATCATTTTACTTGTGTTTGTTTTTAAACCCCTCCCCCTTTATTTATTTTTAAATAAATTTCTTCTATAACTTTCTGGTTTCCAAGCCTTGGCAAATGTCATACATCCCAGGAGTCTTTTTAGGAGGGGTTTTCTTAGCTAATCGCACCCTCCTGCCTGTACTAGGCTAAGGGCAGATGGATTCCAGGAAGTAAATGCTACATGCATCATCTGCCTTTACTCAAGATGGCCACGGCCAGAAATGTTAAGGAGGTGTTTTTTCAAAGTGATTTCTTAGTAAAATAAAGAATGGAGAAATGAGTGGATGGGTGAGGTTGCTTTGAGTATGAAAAATAAATAAATAGCATTTTTGGTTTGTGGATCTCAAATGCAGTAAAGTTCTGCTTTTAAAAAAAAAATGGCCAACGCAAGTACATTTTAACATGCATTTAACACGTGCTGAGTGCAACGTAGGTGGTGTGAATCCAGCTTTACGCTTTCAGATATCTTGCTATGTGTGACGAGAACGCACCTTGTCCAGTACCTATATATATTTACCTTGTTGCCATTTACACACCCTGTTTTCTATTCACTCTGCTTTCATCCTTTTGTACTTTGGACAGAATTGTGAGTAACAGGGAGTGCAGCTTATCCTGGCATTCTAACAAACTAAAGTCAGATTATTGAGCTTGCATTTTTTTTTTTCTTTTTTTACTTGGAATATTTAGCAGCAGTGTAATATGTTGAAAGGGCAGTGGCACCTCTGAATTCTTTTTACATGCACAGAAATTTGACATGTCTGAATTTTTTCTTTTTTACGTAGAACATCCTACATTCGGGGAGAGCAATGTATCCAAACGTTCCAGGTATGTAACGTTCATTCTTCTTTTTGTAAATCTCATCCACGTTTTATAAGTAATTGGGGTAAAACTAGCTCGTTATTAGAATCAAGTTTTACTTCAGGATCAAACCTGAGGTTTTTTGAGGTGTTGACTGTCTTTGGAGTACTTTGTCTCTTTAAATGTCTGGAAGCTACAGATGACCATAATGGTCACAGCCTATAAGAATAGAAGTATGGGAAGGAACATTGGAAAATGGAAGGTCTGAACTCCCAACTGCACAGCTGTTCCAGGCCAGTGACCCACCAGGTAGTAAACCCAGAATCAGAATAAATACCCTTGCTCTTTCCTCTTTACAAAACAATCAGCAGTTGCAACTTCTATATTTCTATCTGCTTAAGTTGTGATTGATGACCATAGAGTAGGCTTGACTGTAGTTGAGCATTTATATGTCTTGAAGTTGTGTTACAGCAACATTTTTGAGTTGTCATCTGAGCAAGAGGCAAGGGTCAGTCTTCTATTCTAGTGACAATAGTCTTAGACGGGAATTGGGGAGATTGGAAGTAAAAAGATGTGGACAGCCCAAAAAAAAAAACCAAAAACCTTTGAAAGGGTCCTCCTCCTCCCCCTACCAAACCCCAAAGGCTTTCTTTCAGACTATAACCTGAATCTGGACACGGGCAGACTCAAAAAAATTACAATTACATTTTAAAGCGGTAGTAAACAGCATAAACAAAAAAAAGAAACATTCGAGCCCAGGCAGCATTGCATACTAGCCCATTATGACACTCGCCTGAAAACAAAGCTCTCCAGTGGTGCACTGTGCTAAGGGTGCTTGCATCCTCACCCCATCTTCATTCCAGGTTTGTGGGCTTCGGCGATATGAATGGGTGAGTCGGTGATGAGAGTGCGGCAGTCTCTTTATGGCATGGTACAGAAGGAATGGCATGCGCCGGTGAAATCACCGGCTGCATCTAAAGTAAATGTCTCCTAAATGGTGCATGTTTAGGAGACATTTACTGTACTATAGGTAAGCTTTATTGTAGGCTTGCCTATAGGTAAATGGCATACATGGGAGTTTACTCCCACTTTAAAGTTGGCCCCTGCATCAGTATATTATTTTTTCCTTTTACTCTCCATCCCCATGTATGCTGATCAGAGCAAAGTGACGCCTTGCATAATCTGTGATTCCATTCAGGGCTGAACAATTTCCACCTGGAAATTACTGACACATTATGACAGTACTGGGTAAGCACCAGCATCTTCAAGAGGAAGGAAAGTAGTTCATTTATCTCCATACCCATAAGTACTGGCAGCGGAACAAAGGAAATGCAAGTATATACAGAAGGGTGTCGGGCAATAAAGTTAACCTCATGCTAAAGGGTAAGTATATAGCCAAAGCCTTTGAGTAGGTATTGGATTAGGATTAGGACTCCTGTTGAGTTTTTATAGCTGACTCTATCCTATTGCACTCCTATTAGCTATTACTCTCTAGATAAATAATAATAATGTATTTGTCCTGATGGCCACTTTTATTAAGACAAAAATGACTGGAAATCCAAAATTTTTGAGTTGTCACCAGAACAAGAGATGAAGGAAAAATCTAACAATGGGGACACCTTTTCTGGTGACAGCTGTTGAAGAGATTTCCCTCGTTTTGGATATTTTCTCTCACTTTCTATTGCGTCTTCAAAACAGGAAATGGAGGGAAATCTTCCATAAAAATTAAAACGGACAGGGATTTTAACTCTTCTCTACTCTTGTAAAAAAAAATAAAAAAAAAATGTTTTGGCTATGCATGCTGTATATAGTTACTTTTTAGGTAATACAGTTTGCTCCATAAATAAAAATAAATGACCGACAGTTTCCATGAAGACATTTCAGTCAAAGGGAATGTGGCTAAGACAACACAACGTGGATTTTGAATAGCTGTCTAAATGACGCATGAACAGCTCAAATCCAGAGATAACCAGCGCAATGATTTCTAATCAATAACATTTGTTTGAAATGTCTTGCAACATTTTTGTTTGCACTAGGAAAGTGGCGCAGTATGGGATATTTAAAGCTGAAGTTTATGTGTTCCTAAATGGATACATGGGTCCCTCATGGAACCCAGAAAGTAGCAGAAATCGCTGTAGTAGCAGTGGCTACTACAGTGATTTCCATGTTTCACTGGGAACCCACATATATGGGACTTACATACTTGCACTGGTCCAAGCTGTAACAGTATAAAAATGTCTATATAGAAGTTTCATTTCCATTTTTATTAATGAGTTCTGTTCTGTAGGGGACAAAGTACATGTAGCACTTTTTTCCCCCATCTTCCTATGCGCTGTCAAAGGCTAGCTGTGAAGTAATTCAGCCCCCCCCCCCCTTTCTCCCCCTTTGACTGTCAACAATGCAGCTGCTTTGACAGCCATCACTTTTCTCCATCTTTAAGCACTTGTCCGAGACAAGTGTTCCTCAAGAAATGAGGAGGGGAGAAGATCTTTCAGCTAACATGTTTCAGGTAAGTGACAGAGCCAGAGAAACATCACATAGGAACTAGGTGATCAACTTAAGGGTCACACTTTTTTTCATTATGGTGACAGTAAGGGAGGGATATATATATATATACACATACAGTGCCTTGCGAAAGTTTTCGGCCCCCTTGAACTTTTCAACCTTTTGCCACATTTCAGGCTTCAAACATAAAGATATAAAATTTAAATTATTTGTGAAGAATCACCAACAAGTGGGACACAATTGTGAAGTGGAACGAAATCTATTGGATAATTTAAACTTTTTTAGCAAATAAAAAACTGAAAAGTGGTGCGTGCAAAATTATTCGGCCCCTTTACTTTCAGTGCAGCAAACTCACTCCAGAAGTTCAGCGAGGATCTCTGAATGATCCAATGTTGTCCTAAATGACTGATGGTGATTGTCAGGTCACCTTGAGGCGAGGTGACAGATGTACACTGTAGGGATCAGGAGTGCACCACAAGGTTGTGGACCCTACAGCTGACTGCTGCAGACGGCGGACAGATCATATACATATATATATACATTTTTTATTTTATTTTTTGCCATCTGTGTCCCTTCACTTCCTGTCATATAGCCAAAGCAGGAAGTCATGGGGAATCCCTTGTTGAAAGATTCTCCCTATGTTCCTATCCTGGTGACTACAACATTTTGGGATTTCCTTTCATGTTCATTGGTGAAACAGGACAAAATGAAGAGGGTTTATCTCCCTTCCTGGGACAAAGGAAAAACTGACCGGTGTTTTAATCCTCCACTCTATCCAAAACTCTCTCCCCGAGAGAGAGAGAGAGAGAGAGAGAGAAGCATGACGTCACATTTTATTCTCCCATTGGCCACAGTCCGGTCCCCCCCCCCAAAGTCTAAAGGGCTGTAAACTGGCCCCATTTGTTCAGAAAGTTTGAAGACCCCTGTTTTAGATTATAACCTGAATCTGGGGATTTACTAGAACAAACGCAGCTCATGCACACAGGCTGCTAAATATACATCGTTAGCGGAATGTTTTACATAAAAATACCCTCAAAAGCTCAGCATACCAGAGTTCTTGTGACCATAAACTGACTTTGTAAACCACAATGTAATCCACTTCAAATGTATGTTTGCCACTTTTAGAATTGTAAAATGTCCTGCTTGTCTGTCTTAACAGGACAACCCGGTTACCCACCAAACCCTGCATATCCCCCTGGCACCAATCCTGCATATCCTCCTGGCACCAATCCTGCATATCCCCCTGGTACAGTGCCTCCTGCCTACCCTCCTGGACAACCTGGGTATCCTGTAGGCCAGCCTGTCTACCCCCCTGGGCAAAATATCTATCCTCCAGGACATGTACCACATCCTCACCATCAGCCTGGCTACCCTCCACATGTTGGACCTGGAATGCCAGGATACCCAGTAAACCCCATGATGCCTGGATACCCCATGGATAAGAAAATGAGGAAAAAAATGAAGAAGGCAAACAAAAATGCATATAAGCATGCACATGGAAGGGTAAGTGTCATCATATATGGGCAGTGTTCATGACGGGTACTTCAAATCTTTTTGCCATATGATTTAATTTTAAAGGTCATTGTCCTCTTTGGTATATGGTATGTTTTTTTTTTTTTTTTTTTTTTTTTTTCTGCAGGGTTAAAGCTAATTCATAGTCAGTTGCTTGTAGATTTGCTTCAGAAGCTGGTCAAACACCTCACATTCTGATCATACAACCTTCCTAAACTGGAACTCCAAGAAAAAAAGTACTGTTTGTTTATTGTAAATGGTCCAGAGAAGTTATGTATAATCCTTTTGTCAAGCATCAAAGTCTTTTTACTTAAATTACCACTCTTATTTCAAGATCTCTCTATGCCTCACCTAAGAGTTCCTGTTTTTATATACAGCATGATACTGCATGGGTGAGAAGAGATCCAATGATTTACACGCCCCTCCTCTCCTCACAGCCTTTTTACAGAAAGCCTTGTATTCAGTGAAAAGAATACAAGGCTTTTTGTGAATGGTTAAAGAGGAAGTAAACCCTAATGGGTTTACTTCCTCTTTGATTCCCTGCAAAGGTAAAGCATAATGGACTACTATGCATCGCATAGTAGTCCATTATGTGTCACTTACCTGACACAGGAGCCAGCGAAGTCACCGCTATCCCCTTGTGTACAGAGCATCCATCTTCTTGGTGGTTCTCACTGCTCAGTGCGCCTGCGTGCCGCTGTCTGCAGTGCCTGTCTTTTGGCAAATATCTCCTAAACCATGTAGGTTTAGGAGATATTTCTTGGACCTACAGGTAAGCCTTAATCTAGGCTTACCTGTAGGTCAAAGTGGTTTGTAAGGGTTTACAACCACTTTAAGGAGAGATGAAGAGGCGTGCGAGCATCACTATCCTGTACACAAGCCAGAACTATTCGTCTGAGCTGCAGAGGCTCATGGCTCATTGACAGTTTTCAGTATAGTAAAAATACAATAAAGTAGCTTTGCCTGGAGTTGGACTTTTAGTACATTTAGAATGTTTAGAGAAAGATATATTAAGCTGGGACTCGCAGCATACAGTTGAAATACATGGTTGAGTATTGATTTACCTGCTAAAACACTGAAATGATGTTCAGCCAGTCTTGTGAAATACATATTAATACACACTGCATAGCTATAGCCATATGTCCCTAAATTGTGACATTATTATACCATTTCAGATTGTGTCCTTTTCATGCACCTAAACATTAGACTATGAAAAAAGAGCATCATCTCAGTGGTGATTAAAGCGGAAGTAAACCCATTGATTTAATAGTTTCAAAAAACAGTTAAATTCCCGGCATGCCGGAAATGCTAACTGTCACATTAGTTGTGCTCTCAACCAAACTGCCAAACCATCCAATGGCTGGGGTCATAACTGATCACATGTGCAGCATCATGACAGTTAAAGATTAAGCAGAGGCCAAGATGGCAGCTTCCTTGGCTGAAAATATTAGGAGGGTTTACTTCCACTTTAAGTGTCCAGTGGCTAGGCAGGCAGTCCTGAAAGCTGCAATGCTCAAATAGGGTGTGACCTGTATGGCTATGCAATCTGACAGGATTGTGAATCATAAGGCTGATCACACAGAATTGCTTCCCCTTTTTTTTTTGGCAGGTTTAGGTACAATAGGAATCACTTTAACCACTTCCTACCCCCTATATAGCAAAATGACCACCGAAAAGTTGTTCTGTTATCCTCACTGGACGTCATATGATGTCCGGCAGGATAAGCTGCGTTTGCACGCCTATCGGGTGGTGTGTCAGTCTGACACACCACATTACCGATCTTGGTAAAGAGCCTCTGATGTAGGCTCTTTACCACATGATCAGCTGTGTCCAATCACAGCGTAAACAGGAGAAGCCGTGTATCGGCTTTTCCTCTACTCGCACTGACAGGTGCCAATAGAGGAGGGCCAATCGGCTGCTCTTCTGACAAGGGGGGGTTCTGTGCTTGTAATCAGCACATTGGTCACCACCAGGGATGCCCACCCATGACCACCAGGTAAGCCCACTAGAGCCCATCAGGGATGTCAATCAGTGCCCGTTAGGATTGGCACTATGTGTGCACATCAGTGATGCCTGCCAATGCCACCTATCAGTGCTTCATATATGTGCCTCATCTAGTGCGTGCTCATCAGTGAAGGAGAAAAATTACTTATTTAGAAAGTTTTGTAACCGAAACAAAGAAAGTATTATTTTTATTTTCAAAATTTCCTGTCCTTATTTTTTGTACTACAAAAAAAAAAAACCCAGTGGTGATCAAATACCACCAAAATAAAGCTCTATTTGTGGGGGGAAAAAATGATAAAAATGTTGTTTGGGTACAGCATCGCATGACCACGCAATTGTCATTCAAAGTGTGACTGTGCTGAAAGCTGAAAATTGGCCTGGGCAGGAAGGGGGGGGGGTAGTGCCCAGTATTGAAGTGGTTAATATTGAACAGTTATGAAATGGGCCTTTTTTGGACCTTCTCATTTCTTGCATGCAGCTCCAAAGCCATTTTCAGATTTTTCTGTTATGCTGCTATGAATAACTTTTTTTTTATTATTTTATGACACCAACGTGTTAATTTGTTGGGGAAAAACAAGCCTTTGGTGGTATTGTCCCCCAAGATTATTATTATTATTATATATTTTTTTTATTTTATTTGTATAAATATTTATTTATTTATTTTTTAAATATGCTTGCTCCCTGGTTGAGCAGCAATGTTTTTTTGAAAGAATCAAAGAAAGAAAAAAAAAAAATGGCCACGGAGAGAAGTGGATGAAAGGAGATAATTGGGGATAACTGTGAATTAATCAGGTGTTAAATAATAACAATTTGGCTGTGACCAGGCCTTTTTTTTTTTTTTTTCCTCTGAGAATAGATGCAGGAGCTTCCCCTTTCTGAGTCAGTGCCGGTCTCCGCCCACTACCCATCTCCAAGCACTGTTCCTTGATTCCCCGCAACCAGTGAACCCACCTCTCATTACCGCCCCTTTTAGAGAATAGAGATCCAGGTGTCCTTTTGTAGTGCTAAGTAATTTGTATGTAATTTGTTAATGATAAAAAAGGAAAGCAGTAAAATAGAT
Organism: Lithobates pipiens; assembly: GCF_037356315.1. Lineage (NCBI taxonomy): Eukaryota > Metazoa > Chordata > Amphibia > Anura > Ranidae > Lithobates > Lithobates pipiens. The sequence goes on along the minus strand of NW_027507748.1, from coordinate 585,121,800 downwards.
CCCCTGCAGCCAGCAGCAATAGACCCAACCCCCCCCCCCCCCCCCCCCCCCCGCCGCATACAAAAAAATACCACCCCAGCAACAATAGACCTTAAGCAGCAACAACAGAACTCCCAGCATCCATAGATCCCTTCCAGCAACAATTGAGCCCCCCAGAAACCTAAACCCCCACCCAGCAAACCAGCAACAATAGACCTCCATGCAAGAAGAGATTCCCCCCCCCCAGCAGCCAGCATCAATGAACCCCTCAGCACAATCCAGCAACCCTTGCCATTATATACAATACATTCAGTACTGGAGGTGCCGGGAACTCCATTCCCACTCAATAAAAGCCCTGGTTGTGACCATGAAACTGAAAGGATCCCGGCATTTACACACCCACACTGTTGTACCCATTGCTGTATGACAAGGCTCAAAATTTCAAGTCCTGAGCTACTAGCCAGGCCTTCAGAGTTACTCACCACTAGTTGCCCCACCCAACTCCTACCCTACCCCCAATTCCTCCTCTAAACATGCCCTCGTAAATTATAATATTTTATTTATCACAGTCAGGTCAATGAAATATGATTGCTAGTATTGGTTATTTTATTTTTATTTGTTTCCTTTTTACTCAGGGTAATAATTGCACTGTATAAGGAAAATAAATAACCAATACCAGCAATTGGCAATCATATGTCGTAGATCTGACTGTGATAAATAAGGGTAAAATATGATTGGCTACTATAGGCACTGTACACTTCATTACTGCCATGTAAAGTAAAAAGCTACCCCATCTGGGCTCCTCCACAATTTACCGACCAGGGAGGGGTCTTGATGTCTAGGTACTTGTCTATAGTCCCAGCCAAAAGACTAAAGATGGAGCTTTGGGTCAGAACCGGAGCAAAGCAGGCCAAGAGCAGGCATCTGTAAAAATCGGTCTCAAAGCCAATGCTGATGGGGAACGGAAAGGCGCACAGTCCCTATATCAGCCACCGTCAACGAGACCAGGACATAACTGGTGGCATTTTTTTAGAGTACTGTTGACCACAGCCATGCAGACCAGGGTATTCCCCACAATGGACAGCACTGCGATGATCACCTCCAGAGCAATGTAAGGGGCACTTATTTTCATTTCCACTACTGGTTGAGAAGATCACATCAAGAGACAGTTGGAGGCATGTGTGGGTAGGAGGATGGATCCCCTGCTGGAAGGACTTGGCAATCCATCAGCTGATCAGAGCCGAGCAGCAGGAATGCAGCTCATTATGTATAAGGTGCCCAGCTGTCACAGTCCCCGCAGGAATTATCACAGTGCTCCTATGATATGTAGCACCCTCCTGGATCTGGGCTCTCGGCACCATGCACTCAGCACTCTTCTTCACGTATCTCCAGAGCCTCAGTGGGAGGGCACTCTGATCTCGGGCAGATGAGCCACCTACTACAAGAGGACATCACCCAGATCAGAGGAGGCGACCAGCCATCCAGGGACCCACATCTGGACACAGGGACAGCCAATCTGATCCGGAGGAGCTCTGTGCAGACCCCGCTAAGCGTTGCATGCATATGGGACGCCTCCCTGCCCCTCTGCTATATGCCTCTACTATAGGTCACTGCAGGCCCTTACAGCTCCCATACGAAACTCCTCCCCCACCTCCCACTGACACGCCAATTACACCTTGTGTGGAGAGCAGTCACATAGTTATTGTAGATCAGACTCCAGTCGTAGTACACTGACTGCCTGCTTGCTCCTCCTATACGCCCACATCACCGGAATCCTTCACTATGGGCTTCGCACTCACCCTCATCTTATATCCACTCGCCAAATGCAAGCAGGCAAATGGAAATTTTGAGGGCTGCTGTATGATCTAGATAACCCAAAAGTTCCTTTTAAATACTTGTTTCCTTATCTATAATATATTTCTATCATAAATAGTAAAATGTATAGTATTTTCAGTGTAATTTTCTTTTACTTGCAGGAGTTTAGCTTGATATACAGTGCCTTGCGAAAGTATTCAGCCGCCTTGAACTTTTCAACCTTATGCCACATTTCAGGCTTCAAACATAAAGATATAAAATTAAAATTTTTTGTGAAGAATCACCAACAAGTGGGACACAATTGTGAAGTGGAACGAAATCTATTGGATTTTTGAAACTTTTTTAACTAATAAAAAAATGAAAAGTGGGGTGTGCAAAATTATTCGGCCCCCTTGCGTTAATACTTTGTAGAGCCACCTTTTGCTGCGATTACAGCTGCAAGTCGCTTGGGGTATGTCTCTATCAGTTTTGCACATCGAGAGACTGAAATTCTTGCCCATTCTTCCTTGCAAAACAGCTCGAGCTCAGTGAGGTTGGATGGAGAGCGTTTGTGAACAGCAGTTTTCAGCTCTTTCCACAGATTCTCGATTGGATTCAGGTCTGGACTTTGACTTGGCCATTCTAACACCTGGACACGTTTATTTGTGAACCATTCCTTTGTAGATTTTGCTGTATGTTTGGGATCATTGTCTTGTTGGAAGATAAATCTCCGTCCCAGTTTCAGGTCTTTTGCAGACTCCAACAGGTTTTCATCCAGAATGGTCCTGTATTTGGCTGCATCCATCTTCCCCTCAATTTTAACCATCTTCCCTGTCCCTGCTGAAGAAAAGCAGGCCCAAACCATGATGCTGCCACCACCATGTTTGACAGTGGGGATGGTGTGTTGAGGGTAATGAGCTGTGTTGCTTTTACGCCAAACATATCGTTTTGCATTGGGGGCAAAAAGTTGGATTTTGGTTTCATCTGACCAGAGCACCTTCTTCCACATGTTTGGTGTGTCTCCCAGGTGGCTTGTGGCAAACTTTAGACGAGACTTTTTATGGATATCTTTGAGAAATGGCTTTCTTCTTGCCACTCTTCCATAAAGGCCAGATTTGTGCAGTGTACGACTGATTGTTGTTCTATGGACAGACTCTCCCACCTCAGCTGTAGTTCTCTGCAGTTCATCCAGAGTGATCATGGGCCTCTTGGCTGCATCTCTGATCAGTCTTCTCCTTGTCTGAGCTGAAAGTTTAGAGGGACGGCCAGGTCTTGGTAGATTTGCAGTGGTCTGATACTCCTTCCATTTCAAAATGATCACTTGCACAGTGCTCCTTGGGATGTTTAAAGCTTGGGAAATCTTTTTGTATCCAAATCCGGCTTTAAACTTTTACACAACAGTATTATGGACCTGCCTGGTGTGTTCCTTGGTCTTCATGATGCTCTCTGCGCTTTCAACAGAACCCTGAGACTATCACAGAGCAGGTGCATTTATACAGAGACTTGATTACACACAGGTGGATTCTATTTATCACCATCAGTCATTTAGGACAACATTGGATCATTCAGAGATCCTCGCTGAACTTCTGGAGTGAGTTTGCTGCACTGAAAGTAAAGGGGCCGAATAATTTTGCACGCACCACTTTTCAGTTTTTTATTTGCTAAAAAAGTTTAAATTATCCAATAGATTTTGTTCCACTTCACAACTGTGTCCCACTTGTTGGTGATTCTTCACAAAAAATTTAAATTTTATATCTTTATGTTTGAAGCCTGAAATGTGGCAAAAGGTTGAAAAGTTCAAGGGGGCCGAATACTTTCGCAAGGCACTGTATGTGTATGCTTTAAAAGTGTGTGTGTGTGGGAAATTGTTTATATATATATATATATATATATATATATATATATATATATATATATATATATATATATATATATATATATATATATATATATATATATATATATATATATATATATATATATATATAATTTATACAAACACGGAAATAACGGATCAAAAAAACAGACATGCTGCCTATGTGAAAGGGGCACCAGGCTAGTTAATGTTCTTAAAGCGGTAGTAAATTCAGCTTTTTTTTTTTTTTTTTTTTATCTTGTGCCTACAGCTAAACCTATAATAAGGCTAACCTGTAGGTACAGTTATTATCTCCGAAATGTGCACCATTTAGGAGATATCATCCATATTTGTAGAAGCCAGTGACTTTATCGGCGCATGCGCACTGCGTTCTCAATGGGTGGCCCAGGGCACAAACCCGTAAGGAAGACCGAGGGAATAGGGAAGCGCCAACATTGGTGACAGCGTGCCACTGGAAAGCAACATCTTAAGGGAAGTATGTCATATGTGATGCATACTAGCACATGGTGACTTAAACCGTTTGGATCCCCAATTATTATTTTTTTTAACTGAAATTTGCTGCTGCTTTCATTTTATCACTTTTCAGGAGGAATAAAGCTTTGTTTCAATCAACTGTAAGGGTATCAACTAATCTGTAGATTAGAACAATAGCACAATCTTCTTTTTTTTTTTTTCTTTTTTTTTTTGTAAATACTGTAATAATACATTTCTTTACTACCTGAAATTTACTATGATTTCCCTTTTTAAAGTGATATTAAAGGAAAGTGTTATATTAAAAAAAAAAAAAAGTTATACTTACCTGCTCTGTGCAGTGGTTTAGCACAGAGTAGCCGCAATCCTCCTCTTCTCAGGTCCCTTTCTGGCTTTCCTGTCCCCTCCCTCCTGCCAAGTGCTTACTGAGCAAACAACTTGCTATGGGGGCACCCAAGCTGCTGCTCTGCATGTCCATTCACACAGCACTGCGGCTTGGTCCTGCCCCATTCTCTTCTTAATGGCTGTGATTGACTGCAGTGGGAGCCAATAAACTCCCGCTGCTGTCTCAGCCAATGAGATGGGAGAGTCCCCAGAGAGCCAAGGCTTTTGTGCACATTGCTGGATAATGATGGGGCTCCATTAAGTATTAAGAGGGGCAGGGAGGGTGGTTGCTTCACAACTTCAGCCTTTAGAACCACTTTAATTAAACTTCCTATTTTGGTTGCATACAGTATGTTTGAACAGAAGGGATTTTTTTTTTTGCAGTCAATTTATTGGGGAAATGGCTGGTGTTTTGGCACTTCAATCATCATGGCACCATGGCTGTTATGGTGTCAGGGTGATTAAAGCGCATTATTTCTATTACATTGTTCTATAAAGGGAAACAGTTCAACTCACCATAATGCAGAATCAGTGGGAGCCCCAAGTGTGTCACTTGCCACCGTCGCTTGCCACCAAATGCAGATTGTGACTTGCCACGTCACCTGCCACACATTGCGGATTGTCGCTTGCTACAATTGTCACTTTCCTGCTAAGGTGGGGATTGTCACTTCCTGTGTCCCGGAGTGAAGCCAGGCAGCAGAGAGATGATGTAATCCCTCTGCTGCCTGCACAGTGAGGGCGGAACTGCATGGGTGGCGACGGGCGCTCAGAGATGACATCTCTCTGCTTCCCTGCCCGCTCACCTTCAGACTGGCCTGCCCACTCACCCAATGAGCCGCTTACTCGCCCATCGAGACGTCCACTCACCCACCCGTTGAGCTGCCCGCCCAGTCACTAACCCACTGACTGACCCGCCACTCGGCTCACCAAAGGCAGGAACTGTCATGTCCGTCGCGTCACTATGCCTCAACATGTTTTGCATGCTCAATACATCATCAGGAAGCTTCCTGATATTATTTGTTAAAGAGGAAGTAAAGGCAATTTTTTTTTTTTTTTTTTTTTAAGCACACCCTGTAAGGCAAAGGCATAATGAGCTAGTATGCATAGCATACTAGCTCATTATGAATAACTTACCTGAGAACGAAGCCCCCGAAGCGGTCCTCCATCTTCCTCTTCGCCATTGCCATGGATCCCGGAGTGACTTCCGGGTCTCGCGGCTCCGGCGCTGTGATTTGCCAGAGCCGCGATGATGTCACTCCCGCGCATGGGGACCAACACTCGCGGCATATCGCCGCGGCCTGCACCAGTGCGCCTGCGCGCCGCTGTCTACGGGTAAATATCTCCTAAACCGTATAGGTTTAGGAGATATTTCTTGGACCTACAGGTAAGCCTTAATCTAGGCTTACCTGTAGGTCAAAGTTGGTTGTAAGGGTTTACAACCACTTTAATTTGATGTTTCACATTGGGGTGAAAACACTTTAGCTGCAGCTGATACGTGTGTGTGTATATAAATGATTGATTTTACAATTCTATATATTTTGCGCCAGTGACAACAATATAAATAAGTAATAATAAATAATTAAATAATAATTATAATTAAATAAATAATAAATAATTCTTGAAGATGACTGTGTGGAGTCTGTACTTATACTAACTTTCCTTCCCCTTATTTTTTCAGAGATCTTCATCATCCTCATCCAGCAGTGACTAGAAAAGCAGAAACCTTGCTTGTTGGAGAAGCCTGGGGATTATCCCCTAAGTAGTAGCATGCACAGTTTATGTATTGTACGCTATACAGCTACAATACATACCCTAAACTGTTGTCATCACAGATGAATTCAATCTTTCCTGCAGAGTTCTAATGCATTTACACTGCAAGAACAACACTATGCATTCCTGATTTCTGTACATTATTACTGTGATGTGAATATAACTTAATTCCTTAACCTGCTTCAAATAATAAAGTTTTAATTTTCTCTGCGGTGAGTCTTCTGTACACAAATACAAACTGCTTGTGCTTTTGATTATGACTTTTTAATAAAAGGTGTGTGTTAGAGATCTCTATCTCACCTTTGTATAGATTTCCTGACACTCCCTGCCCTTCACAGGAAGTTAGGGTAAATGTCTCAAATAGGACTACAGCCGCCAAAAAAAGGACCTAAACTGGACATCTAAAGAATGGCTCAGTGGGCCAATGATGAGTCCTAAGGGGTGAATAACCAGATGTCCATGCATCTGCCTGACCACTTAAAAGTCATGGGAAGAGCTGCTTCTGTGCTAATTTTTTCTGCATGTGGTGCTACGAATGGAATAAAGGCAGACTACTCATGGATAAAAATAACTGTAAACAGAAATAATTTTTTTTATTATTATTTTTTTTGTGGCAATCTTTTCAATGAACATGACTGAAAGATAGAAAAAAATTAAAAACTCCATTTGGGTAATTCGCTGAACAAAGCGTGAAAATTTTAATACATAATTTATAACTGTAGTTCTTGCTTATACTAGATGCCTATCACCCCTAGTACACCAAATTATTAGACTGACAATGGGTGTGGGGAAGGAAAGTCAGAGCAAGGTAAGGTAAGGCTCGGTTCACACTGGTGCGAAACCCTGTGATTCAATGCAGATTCCCGCATCGCACAGTGGTTCACACTGAGATCTGTGAACTGCTGGGAGTGACAATGTAAAGGGAATGACAACCCCAAATTGGATCGCAGTGCAAACTGTGACATGGTGCAGGAATCGGATCACATAGGAGTGAACACCCATGCGATCCGATCCTGCACCATTGTGGTGCGAATGCGATGTGACTTCAGCCATACAGTTTGTATGGCTGAAATCGCATTGCACAGACATCACATGTGATCTGCACAGCAATGCGGTGCGAATCATATACGATGTCTGGCAGCGCACTAGGGTGAACCCGTACTTAATGACACAATCATATATGCAGCCTCCTCTGCTTGCAGTTTTTTTTTTATGTGCTGGATGATGTATTTATGGAGCTAGGGATCTAATTCAATTCATGCCCACGCACCCCAGTGACTTCTTTGTGTGGCACCCAGAAGTGTTAAATAGGACAATAGTGTGATCACTTTTGTACATGCAGCCAAAACGTTTTTTTTTGTTTTTTTTTTTTTTAATAGATCAGGATAGAGTAGAGATGATTTAGAATCCATCTCTGATTTCTGTTGCTATCTGAGGCTCTGTTAGAGAGAATTGCTCTGAATTCCTGGCCTGCTGACAGCATTTTTACCAGAGAGGAAGTGAGGGGAATGCTCCATCAGCAACACAGACAAAAATAATAAGTTCTGTATTTAGCAGAGTAAAGCAAGGTTAGAATGCCTGTCCGATTTTTATTTCTGTTTGTGTTCTTATTGTAGCTTTCCTTTCACATCCTGTTGACAGGAAGTGAAGGAAAATCCCTTTAACGGGCTCTGCTTTGCCAAAGAAACCAGACGATGAGTTCTATTCTTTCTCAATTTATCCAACACAAGGTGAGAGTACAAGGCTTCCGGCTGAGATGGGGATCATAACCTCATCCGCCTGCCCTTCACCAGCCAGAGGATGCCTTGTATTAATTCCTAAAATACAAAGCTTACTGTGAATGGTTGATCAGTGCTCAGCCCAACTCGACTTTGTTGCGGGATGGGAAGTTGTCATACTGCTGCCACACAGCACTGTATGTAGCTGATGCTATGAAATGTTTATACAGCTCTTATAGTAGCTGCATCTGTTAGTGAATGTAATAGCTTGGTCTAAACAAACTATTTTAAAGAGACAAAATGCTGGAGTTTAGCTTTCAATATCAAACAGCTGGCTAGGATGACCAGTAACTCTGAGGATGGGTTCACATTTGAGAATGCAGCTGCTCACAGCAGGAGTCTGGTGTGTCTTCATTCATCATTTCAGCCTGAATTTTTGGCTGAAATGGACTAAAAGATGCACAGGGCTCCTGTCCAATTTGCATCGGCGCCACTGCGGGAATGTGTGAACTGGCTCCATAAAGCGCCGGACACAATCTCCTGCTATGTAAATTGCAAAACACATCCTGCCACCCCACTTTTACAGGAGACCACCGTCCACTGAGTGCTGTTATTGGGATTGAGCGAGCCAAGTGGGAGCAGAGATATTCTTTGCATCCAGCATAGCACTTTACCAATTAGCTGACCACACAGTGATCTGGACACTGGCTACTCATCCATTTTTTTTTTCCTAGTGACTGTGTTGAGTGGGCCCTTTCTTGTGACTCTTTTCACATTTTATAGTGAGTAAATAATATGCAGTTTTTAATAACAATCTTTGATCTTTTTAGTACACAGGAGGTCTGCTCTGTTTTCGCCCTTCACTTGCTTTTGTATGTACAGTACATCATCCAGCCTGTTCTCGGGTAGGGACATGCATGCATGTGCCGCCTGCTAGCTGGCTAAAGTGGGATTTTACAAGCAGGTCCTGGCCAATGATTTATGGCTAAGAGCTGCTGATTGGCTGTAGACAATCACAGAAAAGAGTACTGTGATTACAAACACACAGGGCTCTGTACACAGATCAGTGTTCGTAAAAGCAGCACACATTACACTTGTTAGGCACACAGTTAACCCCTTGAAGGTAACCAGTTCACAACCAGTGTCATTATTATAGCATTATATATGATTACTGTATTAGTGTCACTATTGATGTTAGCTTACATCCCAATGAAGGGCCTATTAGTGTCATATTTTTCCCACAACACTATCACAGCCCTATTATAAGTCGCTGATCACCATCATTACTGGTATAGCGTCATGGCTGTGTACATTTTGTTATATATAGACCATTGTTTGTTTGTAGGCACTATAACTTTCATACAAACCAATCAACATACACTTACTGGGATTTTTATTTTATTTTTTAACTAAAGACATGTAGCAGGATACATTTTGGCCTAAATTCATGAAGAATTTTTTTTTTAAATTGGATATGTTTCATAACAGAAGAAAATATTGTGTTTTTTTTTTTTCATTTGTATAATTAAAAAACGCAGTGGTGATCAAATACCACCAATAGAATGCTCTATTTGTGTGAAAAAAAGATATACATTTCATTCATAAACAGTGTTGCTTGACGGAGCAATTACCAGTTAAAGTAGCACAGTGCTGAATAGATAAAAATGCCCTAATCATGAAGGGGGGTGAAACCTTCTTAGGTCAAGTAATTAATCACTTGATGTCCTGTTACGATCACCCTAACCCATCTTTAAGCCTACAACATTTCACACTCCCAATGGGTGATTCTACCATTTGGACCATGGATGGGTTTTTACACCTTCTTTCCTACTCCAAATATACCACCCCTGTTGTCCCATGTAAAGGACTTAAAGTATCTCACAAAAGTGAATACATCCCTCACATTTTTGTAAATATATTATATCTTTTCATGTGACAACATTGAAGAAATTACACTTTGCTACAATATACAGTAGTGAGTGTACAGCTTATCTAACAGTGTACATTTGCTGTCCCCTCAAAATAACTCATCATACAGCCATTAATGTCTAAACCGCTGGCAACAAAAGTGAGTACACCCCTAAGTGAAAATGTCCAAACTGGGCCCAAAGTGTCAATATTTTGTGTGGCCACCATTATTTTCCAGCATTGCCTTAACCCTCTTGGGCATGGAGTTCACCAGCGATTCTCAGGTTGCCACTAGGAATGAGCCTTTGGCCAATCATGGCTTGGGGGACTGAGTCCACGCCCCACACTATATAAGGCTGCCTACACAGCGGCCCTTTGTAGTGTTGTTGGTGTGGATGGAGAGATAGCTTGATTTAAATTAAACAGGCAGGTTATTCAGTTAGTAGCAGTGTATTTGAGATTTTACATATATATATATATATATATATATATATATATATATATATATATATATATTGCTACTACGTTTCTGGTGGTGTACATAGTACACAATACAGTGCAACCATAGTACAGTTGCTACTACTTTTCTGGTGGTGTACACAGTACACAATACAGTGCAACCAAAAGTGCAGTTACTACTACTTTTCTAGTGGTGTACACATTACACAATACAGTGCAGCTGTAGTGCAGTTGCTACTACACTTCTGGTGGTCTACACAGTACACAATACAGTGCAGCCATAGTGCAGTTGCTACTACAGTTCTGGCGGTGTACACAGTACACAATACAGTGTAGTGTGGTGTTGCAAAACAAAATATACATCATGTCTGGAAGGCCACCAAGGAGAGGAAGACGCTCACAGGCCACTAAAAGAAGGCAAGCAGCCTCTGCGTCTACAGTCAACAGTGTTGTCGTGGACATGGTGCATCCTCTGCAGGTGGCCGTGGGGCAAGCTTGTCCTTTTTTTCTGCTGCTGGCCATGTTATTGAGCCAAAACATGCAGAAGAGTTGGTGGAGTGGATAACAAAGCCTCATCCTCATCCTCTGTCACCCAGGCTCAGAGTGGTTTGCCTTCCAATGCAGCTGCCCAAATGGCCTGTCCCACCGGCTCCTTGTCCACAGTCACTCCTTCCGTAGCACCACCATCATGCACGGAGGAGTCCCCCGAACTATTAGACCATAGTGTCGGGTACATGCTGCTGGAGGATTCACAGCGATTTGAAGGCGCTGATGTTGGTTCCCAGGTTGAGGAAGGGAGTAACGTGAGCCTAGAGAGAGGGGGTGCCCAAGAAGGACAAGAAACTGGCAGTGATTTTCCCCCAGCTGCAGCATACTTCCAAGTTTGCTCCAGAGATGAGGAGGGAGGGGATGATGAGGTCACTGACTACTTGGGTGCCTGATAGAAGAGAGGAGGAGGCAGCACAACTCCAATGAGGCAGGATGTCCTCTAGGGGGCAGCTTAAGGGCAGTCACCCTACTGCATCACACCGCAGAGCTCCGCAGGTGCAGACTCCCCGCTGATTTTGAAAAGTTCCTTAGTGTGGGCCTTTTTTGACATGTGTGCAGCAGATCGCACCATTGCTGTTTGCAAGTCTGAAGTGGATCAAGCGGCCAGAACAGAAGCCGCTTGGGTACCACATGCTTGATCAGACATATGACGACCTCCCATGCAGTACATTGGCAACAGCACTTGAAAGACCCACATCAATGAAAAAGGCAGACTTCTCCTTGCTCCTCATCTGGAATCTCCAACCCCACTATACCTCCAGTCCTCTCAAAAACCTGCACTGAGGGGAATGAAGGTGTAGCAATAGGTGTCCCAAGTACTTGCAGCCAATCTGCTATCAGTACACCACCATCTGATTTTAAGTAGGCAAATTTCCCTACCCCAGTTGCTAAACCGTAAAAAGAAATAAAGTCCCAGCCATCCACATGCTCAACGTCTGAATGCTAGCTTTGCCAAATTGCTAGCACTGCAACTGCTGCCTTTTCAGCTGGTAGACTCTGCCCCCTTTCTTGAATTTGTGGAATGTGCTGTACCTCGGTGGCAGGTTTCAAAACACCATTTCTTTTCATGGAAAGCCATTCCGGCTCTCTACCGGCATGTGGAAGGCAATGTTTTGGCCTCGTTGGACAGGGCGTCAGCAGTAAGGTGCATATTACCGCTGACTCATGGTCTAGCAGGCATGGGCAGGGACATTACCTTTCCTTCACGGCGCACTGGGTAACTCTGCTGGCAGCAGGGAAGATGCAGGACAGGGTTTAGTATTGTTGGAGCTTGTTCCGCCACCATGCCTCCACAATGCTAGTGGTGATTCTGCCACAGCTCTCTTCTCTGTCCCTCCTCTTCTTCTTCCTCTATGGCCTCTTCTCCTCTGAACCAGTAGTGCTCCATAAGTGTTCAAGGTGCTATGCAAGCACTCAGGCAAAAAGGTGCTATGCAAGCACTCAGGCAAAAAGATGCCATGCAGTGCTTGCATTGGTCTGCTTAGGGGACAGGAGCCACACTGGGGCAGAGATTCTCTCAGCTCTGCAGGGGTAGGCTCAGAGGTGGTTGACGCCATGCCAGCTTTGGTCAGGAATGGTTGTATGCGACAATGGCAACAACCTTCTCTCCACCCAAAATCTCCTGAGGCAGGCCAGAAAAGTCTGTGGTCATTTCCGCCGGTCGTACAATAAACATTTAAAGGGCGGTAGGCTAGTGGTTAAAGGAATATTTAATTTTTATTGTTTCATTTCAAGCATTAATAAAATCACTGCTCCTAAAAAAACTTCAGTTTTTAAAACTTTTTTTTTTGCATTGATACATGTCCCCTGGGGCAGGACCCAGGTCCCCAAACACTTTTTATGGCAATAACTTGCATATAAACCTTTAAAATTAGCACTTTTGATTTTTCACGTTCGTGTCCCATAGACTTTAACAGTGTTCGAACAAACTTTTTGCATGTTTGCATGTTCTGTGAATCGAACTGGGGGGTGTTCGGCACATCCCTAGTTGCCACTGGAGTCCTCTTCCACTCCATGATGACATCACAAAGCTGGTGGATGTTAGAGACCTTGCGCTCCTCCACCTTCCGTTTGAGGATTCCCCACAGATGCTCACTAGGGTTTAGGTCTGGAGACTTGCTTGACCAGTTCACCACCTTTACCCGCAGCTTCCTTAGCAAGGGAGTGGTCATCTTGGAGGTGTGTTTTGGGTCGTTATCATGTTGGAATTCTGCCCTGTGGCCCAGTCTCGGAAGGGAGGGGATCATGCTCCGCTTCAGTATGTCACAGTACATGTCGGCATTCATGGTTCCCTCAATGAACTGTAGCTTCCCAATGGCGACAGCACTCATGCATCTCCAGATCATGACACTCCCACCACTATGCTTGACTGTTGGCAAGACACATTTTTGTCTTTGTACTCCTCACTAGACATGTGCAAAAGGAAAAAATGTGTTTAGTTTAGTTTCGTTTTAATTCATTAATTAATTAATTTCGTTTAGTTATATTTGTTAAATTCGTTTTCGGATTTCGTTTAGTTTTCTACCGAATTCGAAAAATCGGTCGCATTCGAAAATATTTATTTTTTGTAATTCCTTTATTTACTTTTTCAAAATAAAACAGTTTCACAGTCCAAAGAAAAATGACAATAATCAAAATAAAAACAGAGACAGGAAATGGATACAGTTCGATGTAATCACAGCATCATCAAATATCACAAAGCATATGTCCAATCCCCGGGTCGTGCACTCAGTAAAATACGTATGAGGGTAAGACTAGATATCATGGCCAACTGTGCACCACTCTGAGGGGAACTACCTGATCGTTGTCCCAGCAACCCACTGTTGCCAGTTGGGCCACCAGGACAATGCTGTGAGAGATTCACTTAAATCTGCCAAGGAGGATCGTCCCATAACCAGCTAGGCCCAGCCGACTGGCATAACTGGTAAGTTAAAGAAAGTAGGATATTCAAAGTATCTGGATGGGCCGGCCTAGGGCTGGGGGCGTCTCAAGGAAAGAAAAGAGGACAACGGGTACGGAAAAGCAGGGTGGGAAAGATGGGAGAGAAAACAGAGAGGGAGGGAGAGTGGTGGCGCCTCCCGGCCAGAGGGTGATTCACGCTATAAGGATTAATCAGGCAAAGAAACCTCGCGGAGGTATGCTTCCGTGTAGATATAGTATTGCCATGGTCGCCATGTCTCCCGGAAGGCCTCCTCCCGCCCACGCAGAGTGGCAGTAAGATCTTCCATATTTCTGATGTCGTTCACCTTGGCAAACCACAGAGATTTAGTTGGCGGGGTCTCCGATCTCCAGCACAAGGGAATGCATGCCTTGGCAGCGTTCAAAAGATGGATGGTGAGAGAGGCTTTGTATTTCTTAATAGATAGCTTAGAGAGATGCAGTAGACAGGCCGCGGGGTCTCCCCCCAAGGAAACACCAGTCAGATGTTCAATCGTGCGTGTCACCTCCGCCCAGAAGGGTTTAATTTTGAGACAGTCCCAAAAAATGTGCAGCATCGTTCCCTCCTCCACACCACAACGCCAGCAGAGACTGGGGACCTGTGGGAAAAAACAATGTAGAGAAACGGGCACTCTATACCATCGAGTCAAAAGTTTATAGCAGGATTCCTGGATCCTGGTGGCAATGGAGGACCGCTGGGCAAAGTAAAGGATCTTCTCTCGCTGAGAGTCACTAAGGTGGACGCCCAGGTCCGCCTCCCATTTAGAAAGGAAGGGGGGGATGAACCCGTCTGCTGGAGAAATCAGGGAAGAGTAGAGTAGAGAAGAAATAGACAGTGACGGATCGGTTCCCTGCGATGACAAATGCGTTCCAGCTCCGTGAGTGGGCGCGATATGCCGGGCGACCTCGCACATCTGCGCAAATAATTACGCAGTTGGAGACCGCTCCAGAAGTCCAATGGGGGGTCCAACGTGGACACCCCCGCTTCTATTGCGAGTTGGCCGTCTGAACCAAGAAAGTCATAGAAATGAAACCGCCCTGCTGTTGCCAACCGCCCAAAAATGGGGTTTTGCCTGCCAGGTAGAAAGTCTGGATTACCCAAAATTGGCACCATGGGGGAGGGCATCGGGGAGACCGTGGACCGTCGGATTGTATCCCTAACTACCCGCAAGGTACTGCCAAGCGTTGGATGTTCATTAAGGCCCTGCGGCAGCGAGGTAGCGACCCATGGCCAGCTCCTGGCCATACCCTCTGAGTCCTCCAGTTCCATCGTCACCCACTGCTTGGCCTCTGCATGACAATACCAGTCGACCAGTCTAGAAAGGTGAGCTGCCCTGTAGTACGTCTTGATGTCCGGGAGACCAACTCCTCCCCTATGCTTAGGCAAATAAAGGATTTGCAGTCTGATGCACGGTTTTTGATGTGACCAAATAAAGCCGCGGAACAGCGAGTCAGCTCGCTTGAAGAAAGATGGAGGGAGACGGATGGGGAGGGCTTGCAGTAGATATAGTATCTTAGGCAACGCAGTCATCTTAATAGCATTACAGCGGCCAAACCAAGTCAAAGTAAGTGTATGCCATTGAAGGAGATCGGATTTAAGACGGAGGAGAAGCGGGGCAAAGTTGGCCTGGTATAAGTTAGCGGGATCCGCACTAATGTTGACACCCAAATAAGGGATAGTATGGGCTGCCCAGCGCAGCTGATAGGCTGACCGCAAGCGTCTAACAATGGCCTTGTCTACTGTAATGTTCAGGAGGGATGATTTGGTCAGATTGATCGAGAACATAGAGAGAGTTCCATATTGCTGCGAGGACTGAAGGAGATTGGGGAGAGAATGTAAAGGGTCTGTCAAGAAAAAGATCAAGTCATCCGCAAAGGCGGCCACCTTGTGGGGCCCAGAGGATTTATGGAAACCTGTAATACCCGGGTCTCCCCGAATCCTGCACAGGAGGGGCTCCAGCGAGAGTATAAAAATCAGTGGGGACAGGGGGCAGCCCTGCCGAGTGCCGTTTCGGATGTTGAAGAAACCGGACCTCGTTTCATTCACCTTAACCGCAGCCGTGGGATGGGAGTATAGGGAAAGGATCCAACCGAGCATCGAGGGACGGAGACCTATGTGTTCCAGGGAAGCCTGTATGAACGACCAATCCACGCGGTCAAAAGCCTTCTCCACGTCGGTAGACAGCAGGAGAAGGGGTCGTGCAGAGGACCTGGCCGCGTGGATTAGGTTCACCACCCGAATGGTGTTATCTCGGGGCTCCCGCTGCGGGACGAAACCCGCCTGGTCTCTATGAATCAGGCCCGGTATATGGGGGAGCAGCCTATTGGCCAGTATCTTGGCGAACAGTTTAAGGTCGGTGTTCAGGAGGGCTATCGGGCGGTAACTCCCACACTGCAGTGGATCCTTCCCCTCTTTAGGGATAAGAGATATGTAAGCTCGCAGAGAATCCAACAGGAAGGTGTTACCCTCTGTAATCGAGTTAAGGGCCGAAACCAGAGGTTGGGAAAGCGTCCCAAAGAAAGTTTTATAGTAGGTTGGGGTGAAACCGTCGAGGCCAGGGGCTTTTTTGGGTTTCGAGCTTGCCAGTGCTACCCCTAGCTCCTCAGTCGTTATAGGTTCCTCCAGCTCCTCCTGGACCTCAGCCGAGAGAGAGGGCATGCCGGACGTGGCTATATAGGACCGTAGGGTGAATCCACCAGCGGAGTCAGCAGTATCCGAATGTGGCCTGTCTAAGTTGTAGAGGCCTTCAAAAAAGGAGCGTAACTCTAATGCTATGTCAGATGATGTGTTCGCTTTTTGGCCCGTGGAGGTCATGATATGAGAAATATAAGTTTTGGTGCGGGGGCCTCGCAATGCTCTAGCCAGCATTGTACCGGGTTTATTGCTGAATTCATACATCGAGCGGTGGGCCCACGCCAATTTTTGCTTTGTTTTATGGAACATAAGCGAACGGAGCTCCTCACGCGCTTTAAGAAGTGCCTGATGCGTAGACCGTGCAAGACTGGCTTTGTGTGCACACTCTAAGGAGCGGATCTGAGCAAGTAGTTCATCCGCACGACGCGTCCTCTCCCGCTTCAGTCGGGCCCCTATCCGAATTAAGGTGCCCCTTACCACCGTCTTGTGGGCCTCCCACATCGTCAAAGGGTTGTCAACCGAAGCCACGTTTATAGCAAAGTATTCCTGCAGCGAGGCTAATACCTCCGCACGGGTATCTTCCGATTGCAACAGGGCCTCATTCAGTCTCCACGACGGGGGAGACTGAGTCACAGGGCCCAGCTGAAGTGTCAGATGGATCGGCGCATGATCCGAGAAGGAGATGACATCAATGGCAGTCGAGACTACCTTAGACAGATCTTTATGGGACAGCAGCAGGTAATCCAATCTCGTGTAAGAATGATGAACTTGGGAGAAATAGGAATAGTCTCGGACCTGGGGATGTAGTAAACGCCAAGGGTCCACCAAGCGTAGAGTGTGAAGGTCCGCTTTCATCCGCTTAAGACGAGCGTATGAGAGATGGGAGGCTCCACGAGAGGCATCCATCAAAGGATCCATAACAAAATTGAGATCACCCCCAAAAATGAGCATGCCCTCCGAGAACTCAAGCAGTTGGGGCAACAATGTCCGCAAAAATTGCGGGTGGTCGACATTAGGGAAATAAACATTGGCGAAGGTGACCTGCACATCAAACACCCTCCCCCTAAGGAGGAGAAAACGGCCCTGGGGGTCCACCCGCTGCGCCTCAAAAACCCATGGTAACGACTTGGCCAGGAGGATGCTGACCCCCTTGGACTTGGAGATAGGCGATATACTGTGGTATGCCGTCGGGAAGGCCCCGTTCGTCAATTTGGGGAAATGCTCACCATGGAAGTGCGTTTCCTGCAGAAAGGCAACATGGGTCCTGCTTTTACGCAGGGTAGCCAGGAGTTGCGAGCGCTTTTCCGGGACGCTAAGGCCACGCGCATTGAGGGAGGTGACCTTCAGGAGACCCATAATGTCATCCGAGGAGGCAGCGACCGTGATGCGCCGAGCAGAGAGAATAGCAATTCCTTGCCGGAAACCTCACCGGGAGGCACCACCACCTGTGGGGGGGAAGGGATGGAGGTAGGGGGGGAAGGAGGGGAAAGGCAGGGGGGGAGGGGTAAGAGGGGAGAGGGAGGGTGGGAAAAACTGACTTCCAAATGCAATAGCTTAGTAGACCCCCGCTAAGCACTAGTAGTACCCAAACGGGGAGCTGCCCTAATTGGGGGTGGACAATGGAACAGGTGTAGCTGAGAGCAGAACAACGGTAGAGCAGAAAAATATACACAAATGAGACAATTGAGACAATGTGTCAGGAGATGCACAGGATGAGAGCAACGAGAACCATGCTAAAGAGAAAAAGATAAAGACATTTGAGCCAACATTAAACCCAACTTTACAGAATACAAAATACAAAATACAAAATAAAAGAGCCGAGGTGACTGATATCCGACGCCCGTGCTATGGGCGAGCAGATCAGGCCCCTCCCATAATACCCATATCCGCCAGGCAGACAGGCCCAGCGCCCCCCCGCCCCACCCATCAGGCACCAGGGCCATAATACGATCCCCGCAGGAGTACCAACATTCACTATATGCGAGAGAGCCAAAGGGTCATGAATGTAATAATAGGACTAAACCCACAGCAAGAGCACATTCAGCCAACCCACCAAAGGCCCATCCGCCCGACCGGCCCCACCACCCCCCACCGCAGGGAGGCCAACGCCTCAAGCCCCGCAGGGGGGGGGGAAGGAGCAGGGCCCAGCGGATAAACCCGAGAACCAGATAGGGGCTCTCCTCATTACATAAATTTACACATGCCTCAGAACAGGGGGCACAGAACCAGAGGCAGCACTCATAACGAGGGGCCCGTCCGTCCCCCGCCCACCGGGCAAATCGCCAATCTCCTATCAGGGAGAGGTGTGGGCAGAGAGAGGACGGGGGGCCCAAACCTGAGAACCAGCACCAGTCCAGGTAAAACAAAGGGCATAACACCTAAACGGAGAGAAACACAATAGTACCCCCGGCAGAGTTCACAGTGGGACGGGGAGTTCACCTCAGCCCGAGGCATGGCGAGATGGACAGTCAGAAGAGTCTAAGTTGGCGGGGTCTCTAGACATGACCAGGATGTTGCGGGCAGGCCATAAGGGGGGAGAGAAGGCACAATCTTACCAGTCCGAAAGAGGGGCATCACGATCAGGCCTCAGAGGTGGTCGGATGTGGCCTGGCGACCTCACGATGCGGTGCATGGGAACGAGACCGTCGGGCCCGTTGCTGCCTGGGCCAGAGGACTCCTGGGTGAGTAGATAGTGAAACCAGTCCGGAATAGTGATAGCCGCCTTGTCAATGAAGCCAAACAAATCCGGCAGTTGGTCAGGAGAGTAGAGGTGGAACTCCGCACCTTGCTTCCGAACGATCAAATGGAAGGGGTGACCCCATCGGTATGTGGCGTCGGCGTTCCGTATCAGATCCAGCAATGGCCTCATCATGCCCCGCATGACACGGGTTTGCCTGGATATATCGGGGAAGATCCGTATGGAGGCTCCATCGAAATCAATAGGGCCCTTTTCCCAGGCCAGGCGCAAAATTTCTTCCTTTATGGTGAAAAAATGCACCCTGCACAGGACGTCTCGCGGGTAGTCCAAGGAAGCAGAAGGCCGTGGTGCTGTAGAAGGGGCCCTGGGGCCTGGTACACGGTGAACCCTGTCCAGCCCCAGCGCAGCAGTAGGCGGTTTGTCAAGGACCTGATTCAGGATAGCCGTGACAGTGGCGCGGAGATCAGGGCCCGCGGTGGCCTCAGGGATACCCCGGAGGCGCAGATTGTTTCGCCTGCTCCTGTTCTCACCGTCGTCCAGGCGCAACTGTACATCCACAAGATGGCGACGGAAAATTTGAAAATATTTCTACCGGATTCGAAATGATTTCAACATGATTCAAAATTATTTCAACCGCATTCTAAACAACCAGATTCGAAAATATTTTGTGACCTGACTTTAGGGTCATGTATCTCAGGGTCACTTGGTGCTAGAAACCCCACATTTGGAGATCTTGTAGTGCTAGTTCTATTGTGTTTGCATACCAAATTTTATGTTTCTAGCTATAAGTGGTCCCGAGATACGTGGCCACGAGATACATGGCCCCAAAGTCGGGTCGCAAAATGTCATTCTCTGCTGCAGAAAAGTACTTGGCATATTGCCCATATCTGGGGTCACTTGGTGGCAGGTGACGTGGCAAGTGGACAATCCACAACTTGGTCACGTGGCACTCGTGGTCAGTCACATGGCACTTGTGTCAGGTCACGTGGCACCTGCCACGAGTGCCACGTGACCGGCCACGAGTGCCACATGACCAAGTTGTGGATTGTCCACTTGCCTCGTCACCTGCCACAAGTTGTGGGGTTCCTAGCACCAAGTGACCCCGAGATATGGAGAATATGTCAAGTACTTTTCTGCAGAAGAGAATGACATTTTGCGAACCGAATTTGGGGCCATGTATCTCGGGACCACTTATAGCTAGCAACCCCAAATTTGGTATGCAAGCACAATAGAACTAGAACTACAAAATTTGGGATTTCTAGCACCAAGTGACCCTGAGATATGTGGCCCCAAAGTCGGGTCGCAAAATGTCATTCTCTGCTGCAGAAAAGTGCTTGACATTTTGACATTTTGCGACCTGACTTTGGGGGCCCAAATTTGGAGATGTTGTAGTGCTAGTTCTACTGTGTTTGCAAACCAAATTTGGGGTTTCTAGCTACAAGTGGCCCCGAGATACATGGCCCCAAATTCGGGTTGCAAAATGTCATTTTTCGAATTTGATTCGAATTTCGTCCGAATTCGGTTGAATTCGTTAGCATTGTAATTCGGAATTTCGGATGCATCCGAATGTCCAAATAATGAAAATTCATCCGAATTTCGATTCGGAACGAAAACGAAATGCACATGTCTACTCCTCACCTGGTTGCCATCACACATGCTTGACACTATCTGAACCAAATATGTTTATCTTGGTCTCATCAGACCACAGGACATGGTCTGCTTGTCTTCAGCAAACTGCCTGCGGTCTTTCTTGTGCTTCATCTTTAGACGAGGCTTCCTTCTGGGATGACAGCCATGCAGACAAATTTGATGCAGTGTGCGGCGTATGGTCTGAGCACTGACAGGCTGACCCTCCACCCCTTTGTGGTAGCAATCTGGCTGTATGCTATGCACACAGGCACATCTACTGTGCTCATATAAGCACCCATTTCTGTCTTAATGATATAATACTTCTTACCTTAGCTACCGACCCACTCATCCAAGTATTCAGTCCTCACCAGCATTTCTACATCCTCATCTCTGCCTGGCTGCTTCTTAAAGAGACATCACTATCATTCTTAAGTTCTCCAATTGGTCAGCATGCCTGAGCCCTCTGACCCGAGCGTCTGCTTTTATTTACATATCAACAGGAAGCCACACCCTGGAGGGTTTCCCTCCAACAGCTAAACGCCTCCTACAAAGCTTGTGACCTCACAGGAGCAACACAGGATGTGAATGACCATATAAGGATTTGACAACACAGGAACCCTTCTAACAGCGTTAGTTAAGCAATACAATACAATACAATGCAATACAATACAGAAGAAGGTGGTGTCTTCACAGACAGCTAATCAGACATTTGTTTTCCTTCAAAAGAACCAATCACAGACATGTATACATTAAAATAGACTAGCAAACTGACTAAATGCTTTCAATGATGCAAACCATACAAAACCAATGAACGATGACTACAATTCTGCTGATAATAATCCAGGTATGCATTGTTCTCTGGATTATTCTGCACCTCCCTGTGGATGGAAGGTTATCTGCACATGCACGCTGCGAAATCCCAACATGTGCTGATCAGACACAGCAGAGACAACAAGCGTACATCTGCCCTCAACCAATCCTTGCAGAGCAAGCATATCCCCCCAGACGATTGTCTGTGCAATGCACAGGGGCCCTTTCGCTGGCGGACATACCCCCACTCTGCAAACACCTCTTTCCAATCCCAGGAAGTTTTCCACTACCTAACGGATCTCAACCAGCGTCAGTCTGCCCCAGTCAGCTCTTTAGAGCGGGCTAGGTGAGAACGAACACAGGGAGACTTATGACAATACATATTAAAATACATCCAATACATCTTCATAACATTTTCCAGAACACCTTCAACCTCTGCAGCAATGCTGGCAGCACAGATATGTCTATTTCCCAAAGACAACCTCTGGATATGACCCTTAGCATGTGCACTCAACTTCTTTGGTTGACCATGGCGAAGCCGGTTCTGAGTGGAACCTGTCCTGTTAAACCGCTATACGGTCCTGGCCACTGCTGCAGCTCAGTTTCAGGGTCTTGGCAATCTTCTTATAGCCTAGGCCAGTGATGGCGAACCTTGGCACCCCAGATGTTTTGGAACTACATTTCCCATGATGCACTGGCACTCTGCAGTGTAGGTGAGCATCATGGGAAATGTAGTTCCAAAACATCTGGGGTGCCAAGGTTCGCCATCACTGGCCTAGGCCATCTTAATGTAGAGCAAGAATTTTTTTTTTCAGATGCTCAGAGAATTCTTTGCCATGAGGTGCCATGTTGAACTTCCAGTGACCAGTATGAGAAAATGAAAGTGATAACACCAAATTTCACACACCTGCTCCCCATTCACAGCTGAGACCTTGTAACACTAACGAGTCACATGACACAGAGGGAAAAAGGCTAATTGGGCCATTTTCACAGAGGGGTGTACTAACTTTTGTTGGCAGCGGTTTAGACATTAATGGCTGTGTGTTGAGTTATTTTGAGGGGACAGCAAATTTACACTGCTATGCAAGCTGTACACTCACTACTTTACATTGTAGCAAAGTGTCATTTCTTCAGTGTTGTCACATGAAAAGATAGAATAAAATTTTTACAAAAATGTGAGGGGTGTACTCACTTTTGTGAGATACTGTAGAACAGGGACTCCTGAGGCATTCAGAGCAACCAACTTTACGCTACATGGACACAGGAATATTCTCCACTTGCACCCATGGAAGGTTGCATATTTTTCATGTATGAGTTACTACAGCCTTGTCAGATATAAGTTGTCCTACTTTTTTATTTAAACCAGCACTTTACAAATATATTTCATATATATGTTTACTACACTATAAGGCCTTTCCCTTCTTATTTTTTCTGACGGACACTCTGAATTATTCCGTGGGCCCTGTCCTTGCCCTATCAGCTCCATCATGAATACAATGATATTCTGTATTTGTTGCCTCAACAGCCCCCCTAGTGGGTCGCCTTGCCATCCACAGGCCCTATCGTTTGGGCTACTATGACTATAGTTATGCCTCTGTGGAGAGCCACAGAATCCAGCCACAGGTCAGGCATGTTTCAAAACGTAGATTTGTGATTCCCCAAAGATAATAATGAGGCCTTTTCAAAGCAGACATCAGGATAGTAGTAAAGTATTGTTACAGAGTCAGGTAGTGGTTCCAGTGGGAAAAAATAGAAGTGGTCATTAAAAGCACATTCATTTTAAAATCAGAATTCTTCCTTGTGTTTCTTGATCTATAAAAGCCATAACTTTATTTTCAACCATTTGTCTCATTTGCATAACATTATCCTTGTGAGATTACACTTCATAATGAGATTTTCTCACCCGGATTGTGAAAGTGAACACCATTCTCATGCTGTGCCTCTGGGCTGTAGGACATTATTAGTTTGTTTTGCAGAAAAAATGCATTTCAGTTCAAGTATACAAGAATCTGGTTCTTCAATTATAGTACTTTTAAAGGGATTTTCTACAGACTGTTCTTACTGGCCTTTTCATTTAACAAGCTTCCAAGGCAACAGCTACTGGGGGGGAATACCTGACATATTTCTAAGCAACACTATATAACCTAAAACTAGTTCTGGTAGGACATTAGATTGTAAGCTCTTTTATCAACCTATTGCCAGTGCAAGACCATCCTGTCCCCAATGACAAGTGACTCTACCATTATTAATTAACACAGACCTAAAATATGGAGGCCTCAAAAATTCCTGAGTCATTTTCTCCACTCACATGGTGTAGTAGCACATGCATCCAATAATCCATAAAATAATTACATTCAGATTTACCCTGGAAATCGTTTTGACACTTGGCATACGTCATGTGGCCAAGCAATTTCACATTGACAGGAAAAATCAATAAACTACCACATCGTTCCACAGCACCATGGTAATTCATTGAGAACTACAAGCCCACAGATGCAAAGGATGTCCGTACTTGCAGTTCATTCATTCACAGAACTCTGTGAAAGACTAAAGTGGCCATGTGGGCTGAGCCCCACATGGCTTTGCTCTTCTCAAAAAGTGACAGCTAGTACGGGGAACTTCTCCCCATACTGCTGTCACACAGAGGGCTCGGATTGCCAAGCCACAGCAGCATCGGAAACATGTTATATGTTGCACCCTAAAAACGAATGAAACATGTTCCCAAAAGATGAACTTAACCTTTATGGTGGGTTTGAGCAGCGCTGAGACAAGGTGATGTGGCCCACAAGATGAAGATTGCACAGCATGCCAACTTCTTCATGCCAAGACAGATTGTTCTTGTATAGTATACCTGGATACTAAAATATGCTCTATGTAATAAAATATGTTCTAAAAACACTACAACCTCAATTCAAAGAAGTTGGGATGCTGGGTAAAATCTATAAAAACAGAATGCAGTCATCTGCAAATCTCATAAACTTTATTCACAATACAAAATAGGAAACTAATAAAAATTTTAAACTCATAAAATGTACCATTTCAAGAAGAAAATAAGGTCATTTTGAAATTGATAGCAGTAACACATCACAAAAAAAGTTGGGGCGGGGCAACAAAAAGCTGGCAAAGTAATTAGTACTAACAAGGAAGAGCGGGAAGAATGTTTGGCAGCTAATTAGGTTAATTGGTAACAGGTCAGTAACATTCTAGTTCTAGTACCAAGCTAATAAAAAAAAAAAGTAAAATACAACAATGACCATATTTCACAGTACAATGAAACATCATTCAGAACTAACACTAGAGGTTTGACAGAAGCTTGCATTGACTTGTGCATTATTTATTAGGGAGACCAAGGCTTTGTAAACAACCTGCTGTAACTTAGACACAACGTTTTCTAATATCCCTTGCAGGTACAATGTATTGAATGATTTCAGGTTTATCAGTTGTATTTGTAATCATACGAGAAGGTTACCTTTAATATAGACTTTCCACAATGACAAGCTTGGCCAATTCACAGATTGTGAACTGGAAATTGAAAGACAAACATTTCCTTAGGTGTGGCAACCTCTATCTTTTAACCACTTCAATACCAGGCACTTTCCCCCCTTCCTGCCCAAGCCCATTTTGCGCTTTCAGCGCTGTCGCTTTTTAAATGACAATTGCGCAGTCATCCTCCACTGTACCCAAACAAAATTTTTATCATTTTGTTCCCACAAATAGAGCTTTCTTTTGTGTGTCAAATTTATTTTTATTTATTTTCCATAAAGCAAAAATACTTACAAAATCCATTATACAGCATTCATTAAAACATACATTTATGTCTTCATCTATACAACAATAAATGGATCTTCATTATTATCTATTATATATCTTTGCTAACTTTCCTCTTGCCTTCTTCTATTTTCTTCATAATCTATTCACATCACCATACAACCTTAGAAGAGAATAAAACAAAAAAACACCTCAACTGACCCAAATTTCCTCTCCCTCTCCCCTCCTCTTCTCCTCCCGTATCCCCCATATCTCCATAAGGGACTAGTTGTTCCCATCTTTTATAGAGATTCTATTATTCTTATTGAGGACCGAAATTCTTCCCACTTTTGCCATGTTTCTGGCATTTGATTTTTTATATATCCTTCTTCTCTTATCTGCTTTTCCATGTAATATATTTTGTTAATTTCACATATCCGTTCTGTCAAGGTTGGACTACTTGTTTCTCTTCACTTTCGTGCTATCAATGTTCTAGCTGCTGTTGTCATATGATGTAAAATGTCTGTTTTAATAACCTTTATTGAATCTGACATAAAAATAATGAGATATTTATGTTTGGGCATGTCTCTACTCCAACCACTTTTGGATAGAGCTTTCTTTTGATAGTATTTGATCACCTCTGGGGTTTTTATTTTTTGCTAAACAAATAAAAAAAAGACCTAAAGTTTTCTCCTTCACTGATGGGCACTGATGAGGTGGCACTGATGATGGCCACTAATATGCAGCACTGATGGGCACAGAGATGGGGCATTGATGGGCACTGATAGGTGGCACTGATAGGCTTCACTGATGGGTACTTATGGGTGGCTCTGAGGGGCAGCACTGATGGGCACTGGAAGGCTTCACGAATGGCACTTATGGACACTGATAGATAGCACTGATGGGCATCACTGATAAGCAGGCACTGGCATGGATTAGTGATGGGCACTAATTGGCATCATTTCTGGGCACAGATTAGCATGCCTGGTGGACATGGGTGGCATCCCTGGTGGTCCTGGGTGGGCATTCTCGGAGTGGAGGCTGCACTGATAATCAATCACTCCGGACCACTCCACCCCCCCCCCCCATCAGGAGAGCAGCCGATTTACACTCCTCTGTTTGCATCTGTCAGACGCGATAGAGAAAAAGCCGATACATGGATTTTCCTGTTTACACCATGATCAGCTGTGATTGGCTCTTTACCAAGATTGGTGTTGCGGTGTGTCAGACTGACACACCACACCACTGATTGCTGCGCTGCGCTGCGCACCACCGATCGGCGTGCTGCCCGCCACCACGGGCATGCACCGGGTCGTTATCCTGAAAGATGTCATATGACGTCCAGCCAGCATAACGGAACCACAGCCCGGCCATCATTTTTCTATAGGCCGGACAGGAAGTGATTAAAGTAGGCCACATACAACATTTGATATATTCAATGCCTTGAAAAAGTATTCACACCCCTTGAAATTTTCCACATTTTGTCATGTTACAGTCAAAAATGTAAATGTATTTTACTGGGATTTTATGTGATAGAATTGTGAATTGGAAGGAGAATGATAAACGGTTTTCAATTTTTTTACAAATAAATATGTGAAAAGTGTGGCGTGCATTTGTATTCAGCTTCCTTTACTCTGATACCCGTAACCAAAATATAATGGAACCAATTGCCTACAGAAGTCAGAGGTTTGTTAGAAAACCTTAGTGAACAAACAGCATCATGAAGGCTGAGGAACACACCACAAAGGTCAGAGATAAAGTTGTGAAGAAGCTTAAAGCAGAATTCGGTTTTTTATAAAATATCCCAAGCTTTGAACATCTCACAAAGAACTGTTCAATTCATCATCAGAAAATGGAATAAGTATGGCACAACTGCAAACCTACCAAGAAATGTCCGTCCTCCTAAACTGACAGACTGGGCAAGGAGAGCATTAATCAGAGAAGCAGCCAAGAGGCCCATGGTGACTCTGGAGGAGTTGCAGAGATCCACATCTCAGGTGTGAGAATCTGTCCACAGGACAATTATTAATTGTGCACTCCACAAATCTGGACTTTATGGAAGAGTGGCAAGAAGAAAGCCATTGTTGAAAGAAGGCCATAGGAAGTCCCATTTTCAGTTTGTGAGAAGCCATGTGGAAGAGGGTGCTCTTGTCAGATGAGACCGAGATTGAACTTTTTGGCCTAAAAGCGAAATGCTATGTGTGGCTGAAAACTCACATTGCACATCACACTGAACCCACCATCCCCACCACCAAACATGGTGGTGGCAGCATCATGTTGTGCTTTTCTTCAACAGGGAGAGGTAAGCTGGTCAGAGTTGATGGGAAGATGGATAGAGCCAAATACAGGGCAATCTTAGAAGAAAACCTGTTAGAATCTGCAAAATTCTTTAAAAGACTTGAAACTGGGATGGAGATGGAGATGTTCCATGCAGATGTTTGTGACCTTCCAGCAAGACAATGACCCGAAACATACAGGCAGAGCTACAATAGGATGGTTTAAATCAAAGCATATTCATGTGTTAAGGCCCGTACACATGGTAGGAAAATCAGAAGGGAAAAGTCTGAAGACGAGCTGTCTGCGGACTGCGGACTTTTTGGAATGTTAGTACGGTCCATTCGACAGACAATTTGACTTTTACAACAAAAGCTGGATATGCAGGCTATAAAACTTTTGTCTGATGCAAACTCAACATATGATTTTCAGATGATCAGTACAGAAATCCGTCACACAACAGTCAAAAGTACAACCACGCATGCTCGGAATCAAAGAGCTGGAAAAGTTCAGTCTTGTAAACTACCATTCATAATCTAGAATTAACATTCGTGACGCGGCAAGTGATGAAATATCAAAAACATCAAAAAAATATCTATTCTTTTCAAAGTAGCCCTCCATCACTAATGAAGACTTAAGGCTAATAAATGCTTACCGTAATCGCTTAGCAAAAAAACCCCTCTGTTTTTTACAAGTTTTGGACAGATTGTGACGGAAAAACACTTCCGCTTTATAGCCCCATCCAGCCGTGGACATTTAGAGAGAGCCCCTAGTGTGCATGCGCAGCTGTCTTTGAGGCTACTTTGAAAAGAATAGATTTTTTTTGATGCATATATATTTATTTTATTTTTATCTTTTATTTACAGAAATGTCATATTGATTCAGGAAGTACCTGTTTTTCTGTAGCTGTAATAGCTCTGTACCTTAAGCTCCCTGATCAAACACCGTTTAGAGGTTTGCTTTCCCCGCATCCCTTTGAGGTAGTGATGCGATCATTTATAAATTAATTGATTCAACTTTATTGAATAATCCAAGGTAATTTATTAATTCAACTTATCGATAGAAAGAGGGCGATAATTTTATAAAATGTTACACATTTCATCAATATTTCTTTACATATATTTTTATTTCATTTTTCTGGTTTAGGAAAAATAGTATAGTTCCCATCTACATATCTACTTAAAGGGGAAGACACAGGGGTTTGATTTATCATCCATTTTGGAACTTTTCCTCATTGCCTCAAAAAAAAAAAAAAAATTATATATATATATATATATATATATATATATATATATATATATATATATATATATATATATATATATACACATACATACATATACATACATAT
>NW_027507748.1:582715311-582882811 GCF_037356315.1 Lithobates pipiens | reverse complement strand
ACTATGTTATGGCAGCTCTGAAAGCTAGAGGGGTCATTTAATGAATAGTTAGTATATAGTTGTACAGTGATCATAGATATGCATGTGTTTCCTGGCCTCAAATGTGTAGCAAGTCCTTATGTGACAAGGGAAGGGAAGCAAGTCCTTATGTGACAACAACAAAGGAAGGCTAAAAGGGAAATTTACTGATTACTTCATATATAGTTGTACAGCAAACCTAGATTTGTACATTTGTTTCTGGTCTCATATATGAAACATTGTTACATGAGCTGCACAGCATTATTTGTACATTTTGTACTGTTTACCCACAGAGAAGGGCTACAAGGGGAATATAATGATTAGTACAGGTCACATATAGTTGTACAGTGGTCATATATTTGCATGTATTTTCCTGTCCTCAGATTTGTAGCAAGTCTTTATGTGAGCTGTATAGCACTATAAGGCTACATTCATATGACCATAAGACAGCCATAACAATTTTAATGATCACTAGGCATGGAACAAAAGTTCCAGCATTAATGATCAGTAAATAGATCTTTTTATTTTTTTATGCATAAAAATTGTAATTTTTTTTTTTTAGATGGTATATGTGTATGCATATGTCCTTAGACGCAGATTTTTTTGAATTATAGCTATAAATGCAGTACATTTACATACCTGTGTGAATGTCTCTATTGAAAACAGCACAGCTGCATTCAGATCCTTAAATAAAAACGCTTGTAAATGCGTTTTTTTACGGCCGTGTGAATGAGGCCTTAGGCTACATGCACACAGCCATAAGAATTTTACTGGGCATAGGCAAGTTTTTTCTGGAAACAAAAGTACCTAATGATCAGTAAAATGCTTGCCTTTAGATCCAGTTTAAAGTGTAGTTGCCATATCCTCCAGATTTTTTTCAATAGCGGAATTCACTTTTTGAATTTAGGTATACTCATATACATGCATTTGCACTATTAAGCATGTAAAATGCATTCCCCTAAATGCAACATTTCTACAGTTTTGGTTATGGATCTGAATGCAATGCATCTTTAAGCGCTTGTGTACATGCCCCCCAAAAAAAATAAAACAGAAAAAAAATAAACAAACTTCAAAATGTTTTTTTTTTTTTTTTACGCCCATGTGTATGATGCCTTATGGCAATTCTTTATTATGTACACAAAAAGGAAGGCTAGAAGGGAAATTAATGATCACAAAAAAATTATAATTCATATTTAGTTGTACAGAAAACAAAGATTTGCATGCATATCCCTGCCCTCAGATGTATAACAAAACTGTAATGTGAGCATAATGGGCCTGATTTACTAAGGGCTGTTCACTTTGCAAGGGAGTCTTTACTTTGCATGGGAATTTTCCCTTAGCTTAGTGAATAAGGTGAAGCTTTGCTGACTTCCATCATTCAATCATGTGCAAGCAAATATACAGTTTTTTTTATCCTTGTAGGTGATTGGGTATTTTTTCGTAAAGTGGATTTTCAGAACATTTACTAAGCTAAGGGATCATTTCCTTTGAAAAATGAACATCCTATTTAGCTTTTAGTAAACCAACTCTTTATGATATGGCAACTCTGCATTGTGTACCTACAGAATAGGCTAAAATAGAAATGTAGTGATTTAAAGAAAACATTATAGTCCATTTATTTAATGTATTTTCTTGGCCTCAGATATGCAACAAGCTCTTCTATGAGCTTCATAGCTCTATGGCTTGGCAGTTCTGTATTGTGTACTGGCAGAGGAAACCTAGAATGGAAATTTGATTTGTTAATTTATAATTTTACAGTGAACTTAGCTTACCATGTATTTTCCATGTTCTTATGTCAGCTTCATGTAAGCCTATGTTATCACAATTCTTTGTTCCCACAAAGGAAAGCTAGGAACCGGGAAACTAAGGAAAAAAAAAAACCTTTATAATTACAAATTTAACAAGTTCTTATGTGAGCTGTATAACATGGTATTATGTCCATAAAGAACAAGGCTAGAAGAGAAATTTATTGATCTTTAAAAAAAAGTTATACTTCATTTACAGTTGTACAGTGAACATAAATTTACATGTATGTTATAACTGAAAGGTCTGCATTATTGTGTATGTTGTGTGTTTTTCATTATAAAGTTTATTGTTGTTGTTGCTGTTGTTATTATTAGGGAAAGTAGCAGTGGTAATAAATGTTTTAGCAAGTTTAATGTATTTATTTACTGTAGCCGTACTGTTTATGTTGCATAATTGATGTTTATATTTTAATGCTTAATTTGGATATACATACTGTTGCTATGGGATAGCACTGTAATTGTATCAAACTTTGGACAGTAATCTTCTATGCAAGGTTTCTGAATATTCCAGGAGCCCCATGCTTATGGCTCCTTAAATTGTTTTTAAAGTTACCTGTTAAAGTTAGTGAATGCTTTAATTTTCAAAAATTATTATTGCTAAAGTTGTTTTCTAATGCTTTTTAAAATCTGTTTTGTATTTGTTGAGGTGGACGGTGCACAGGCAATTACAAACCTGGGTTCCCTTTAAACACCCAGGCCCGATTTAGGGCTTAGGAAAAGTAAACATTTTCCCTGCATAGGAATCGAGTTTGAATTGAATGTAGGGTACAACCAACACTCCGATAATGCAGATTATAAAAGTGGAAAACTGTTCATAGTGTAAATAGTTTTGCCATACTTGTGCAATAATCTGTGCTGTAAACTGTGGGACAGGGGGTCAGAGTTAAAAAAAATAGGGAGTTAGGAGATTCAGAGTGTGCTGTTAGTTTTCTGAAAACCGTAACACAAATGACATATGATTGAGAGATATATATATATATATACGGTATATATATATATATATATATATATATATATATATATATATAGTATATGCATTATAAGTTTGTATATACAGTGTGTGTGTGTGTGTGTGTGTATATATATATATATATATATATATATGTATATGTATATTATATACATTATCAGTTTGTATATACAGTGTATATATATATATATATATATATATATATATATATATAGTTTGTATTTGTTTATTTTTTAACAAGAAAAGTCCTAATGGTTAGTTTACCACTGCTGCTGATACATATCCAGCTTATATTTTTTTCTGTTTTATTTTTAACAGAAAACTAAATCAAGTTTTAATTTCAGAAAGCATTGACCATACATACGTTTATCGTGATTGTATATTTTTTATGTCACAGTGGTAAAATCATAATGTCTTTGTTCCCTGTTGGTCATACAGCAATGATTTTCAGTGTCTCAGTCTATGCAACAATACTTTTGTATTTTAGCGCCGAATACTGACAATGCTGTGTGTCTTTACCAAAGTTCTAACCAACAGAATGTAAAATGTTCCAATGTTGTTTGTGCATTAAATGAAAAATATTTATATACATCATAGCTGACATTTTTGGAGGTGCAGCTGGCCAATTGAAAAATAAAATACCTGTCATCTTTAAAATAAAGTGCGTGGTTGGGAGGGGCAGATTATACACTACTGCAATTCCACCTACACCTACAATAAAAATATGAGGGCAGTTAAACAAAGGTAATGAGGCCAGTCAGCATCATGTGCCTTAGTAGAACTGGCGGAAAATAACTGACTTTCCTATACTTAGCACAAAACACAATTTGTGCCTATAGAATATCCATAACATTACATTGTCTTTTGGATGGTTTATTCATCTTTACATTAACAGCACTATGATAAATCACATTTTGTCAATCAACATTTTGACTTTTGGGGTTCCAGGCTGCCCTTCTTCTTCAGAGTTTCTTCAAAAGCATTTTTTACATTGACTTTGAGATTATCTTCAGTGTCTACAGATCCATATTCGCAGTACTTATTTATGCAATGTTATGCATAAATAATTATGCATAAATTATGCAATATTGTGCAAATATTTTAGGAAACATGAACAAATGCTGTACAGTATGAATTCTTTCAAAAATATATATTTTAATTGTTTCTTTTTATCAGTTTACTCAATACAAAGTTGAGCGAGCAGAAGAAAAATCAAAATCAAATCATTTGATTTAACTACCCTTTAGCTTCAAACCGGCATCATTTCTTACACTTGTACACTTTTTACACTTGCACAAAGCCAGGGATTCTGTAGGAGTAGTGTCAGGTGTGTGATTAACCAGTAATACCAAGTAGATGCTGCTGATCTTCATTTTCATTAGCAGGCTGAAACACAGTCATTAACTAAAACAGCTGTGTAGAAGGCTTAAAACTTAGTGAGGAAAAGCCAAACTCTGCTACTAAGGTGAGGTTGTGGAAGACAGTTTTATGTCACAGTTCATACGCTATAGACTGAGCCTAGCAACAAGACAGAAGGTAGTTATAATGCATCAGCAAGGACTCTCCCAGGCAAAGATTTTAAAGCAGACTGGGGTTTCAAGATGTGCTGTTCAAGCTCTTTTGAAGAAACACAAAGAGACAAGCAATGTTAAGGACCGTAGACTCAGTGGTCGGCCAAGGAAACCTGATGCAGCAGACGAAAGAGAAATAATGTTTACTTTCCTTTGACATCACAAGATGTCCAACGATGCCATCAGCACAGAACTGGTGGAAACTTTTGGGATCCAGGTACACCCATCTACTATCCAGAGAAGTCTGGTCAGAAGTGGTCTTCAAGGAAGATCTGCAGCCAAAAAGCCATACTTCCCACGTGAAAGGCTAGGCAACTCAACTGTGCACAAAAACATAGGAACTGGGGTGCAGAAAAAAATGGCAGCAGGTGATCCGGACTTATGTCAAAATGTAAAATATTTGGCTGTAGCAGTAGGCAGTTTGTTTGGCTGGAGAGCAATACAATAGTGTGTCAGAGTGTCTGCAAGCAACATTGAAGCATGCTAGAGGTTCCTTGCAAATATGGGACTGCATTTCTGCAAATGAAGGATCAATGGTGTCCTCAATGCTAAGAAATACAGGCAGATATTTATCCATCATGCCATACCATCAGGTAGGTGCGTGATTGGCCTCAAATTTATTCTGCAGCAGGACAACAACCCTAAACATACAGCCAATGTCATTAGGAACTATCTTCGGTGTAAAGAACAAGGATTCCTGGAAGTGATGGTCTTGTCGCCACAAAGCCCTGATCTGAACATCATCGAGTCTGTCTGGGATTACATAAAGAGAAGAATTTGAGGCAGCCTAGATCCACAGAAGATCTGTCGTTAGTTCTCCAAGATGTTTGGAACAACCTACCTGCCGTGTTCCTTTAAAAGCTGTGTGCAAGTGTACCTAGAAGAATCTATGCTGTTTTGAAGACAAAGGGTGGTTTACACCAAGTATTGATTTAATTTGGATTTCTCTTCTTTTCATTTAATTTAATTTCTATTTTGTTAATTGATAAAAATAAACAACACTTTTGTGTTTGCCTCTATTTATCGTGAGCTGAACACAAAGATCTATGACTTTTTCTATGTACACAAAAGGCCTATTTCTCTCAAATATTGTTCACAAATCTGTCTAAAACTTCTTCTTTGCAGAAATAATCCATCCACCTCACAGGTGTGGCACAGCATGATTATTGCACAGGTGTGCCTTAGGCAGGCCACAATAAAAGGCTACTCTAAAATGTGCATGTTTTACTGTATTGGGGGGGGGGTCCAAAAACCAGTCAGTATCTGGTGTGACCACCATTTGCCTCACCCAGTGCAGCACATCTCCTTCGCATAGAGTTTATTAGGTTGCCTGTGGAATGTTGGTCCATTCCTCCTCAATGGCTGTGCAAAGTTGCTGGATATTGGTAGGAACTGGAACATCATCTATGCCGATCCAGAGCATCCCAAACATGCTCAATGGGACACATGTCTGGTGAGTATGCTGGCTATGCAAGTACTGGGATGTTTACAGCTTCCAGGAATTTTGTAAAGATCCTTGCAACATGGGGCAATGCCTTATCATGCTGCAACATGAGGTGATGGTCGTGGGTGAATGGCACAATAATGGGCCTCAGGATCTCATCATGGCATGTTTGTGCATTCAAAACACCATCAATAAAATGCACCTGTGTTCGTTGTCCATATCATACGCCTGCCCATACCACAACCCCACTGCCACCAAGGGGCAACGGGATTCCGCAAAGTTGAATTTAGCAAACCACTCACCCACATGACGCCATACACGCTGTCTGCCACCTGCCCTGTATAGTGAAAACCAGGATTCATCCGTGACGAGAACACCTCTGCAAAGTGCCAGATGCCATCAAATGTGAGCATTTGTCCACTCAAGTCGGTTACGCCAATGAACTGCAGACAGGTTGAGACCCCGATGAGGACGATGAGCATGCAGATGAGCTTCCCTGAGATGGTTTCTGACAGTTTATGCAGAAATTCTTTGGTTATGCAAACCGATTGTTGCAGCAGCTGTCCGGGTGGATGGTCTCAGACAATCTTGAAGGTGAAGATCCTGGATGTGGAGGTTCTGGACTGGTGTGGTTACACGTGATCTGCAGTTGTGAGGCCGGTTGGATGTACTGCCAAATTCTCTGAAACTCATTTGGAGACGGCTTATGGTAGAGAAATTAATATTTAATTCAAGGGCAACAGCTCTGGTGGACATTCCTGCAGTCAGCATGCCAATTGCAAGCTCTCTCAAAACTTGACATCTTTTGCATTGTGCTGTGTAATAGAACTACACATTTTAGAGTGGCCTTTTATTGTGGCCAGCCTAAGGCACACCTGTGCAATAATCATGTTATCTAATCAGCATCTTGATATGCCACACCTGCGAGGTAGATGGATTATTTCGGCAAAGGAGAAGTGCTCACTAACACAAATTTAGACAGATTTGTGAACAATATTTGAGAGAAAGAGGCCTTTTGTGTACATAGAAAAAGTCATATATTTTTGTGGTCAGCTCATGATAAATAGGAACAAACCCAAAAGTGTTGCATTTATAATTTTGCTCAGTGTATATATATATATATATATATATATATATATATATATATATATATATATATATATATATATATATATATATATATATATATGAAAACTACACTGGCAGTGGTAACCAAATGGTTTCCTCTTAGGCTACATGCACATGGACACATTTGCCTGTGCGTCAAAAAAGACACTGTTTATTTTTCTTTGATGTCCTAGAGCTGCATATAGCCATCCATAGACATGAATGGATGAAGTTGCTCTGTGCAGCTATCATGTACCTGGGGAAGACTGGAACATTGTGGCGCTTCTCTTACACCTCCTGTACAACACTCCTGGACGCGAAGACAAAGTGTGAAGGCATGGAGTGCCACGAGTACTGTGGTAGCTGGCCACAGCCCTTGTGACAGGACACAGGAACAGCTTGGTTCCAGAGCAGGAAATGTGAGAGCAGGCCAAAATCAGCAACAGCTGGGCAGCATGGGACTGAATCAGCAGACATGGCAAGCCTGGAACACAAGCCAAGATTGGTAACAGCCAGGCAAAGCAGTATAGGAACAGGAGACACAGACAAGTCTAGTAAACAGGCTATGGTCAGAGGCAATCGTATGAGTTGCGGTAAGGCAAAGATAGGCCCAAGGGGAAGCCGAGTCATACATGGGATACGCAGATGCAGCGGGTCAGGTCTCAGGGAACACAAAAACAAGCTGAAGATCATTCAGCAACATCTCCATGGACACATCGGTCTAAACAGTCTGCTGGATGCCAATCGTGCACACCAATGGATCGTCACTGCACGTCAGGGGACGCTGAAAGAGTCCAGATGTACAACACTGTCAGGGGCATGTCTGCTATCAGGATTGAGGGCTGGAATGCTCCATGGACTGCACCATCAGCGTGGTGATGTCACTGGGGAGGAGATGCGACTAATTTCCGAGCATGCACGTTCCTCACAGTGCTGTACATCTGCACTCCCCCAGCGCCCCCCACCATACAGTGGCAACCATTCCACAGGGTTTTATGATTGATGAGCCTTCCTGTGTTTTCCATTATGTGAGTTGCTACAATTATGAGCTTATTAAACAATATTACAGTCTACACTTAGAGACGCTTCTCTTTTTCTCCTTTAGTCTTCACATTTATAGAGTAGGGAAACCAGTGGCCATGGCTGCGCCCTAGGCAGCTGCCTAGTTTACCTAGCAGTAGCGCCAGCCCTGGCTGGAGCATTGGGGTGTCGGACGGGTAATTAGCAGTTAATCTGTGCAGTGCAGGCACAGCCCCACTGCATGGAAAAACTTTTTTTTTTGTCCGGAGATGGGCTTTAAGTAGTATAGTTTGATCAAAGACCACCACAGTCCTCTAATTTACCAAAAAAGCAACAGAAGCACATTGATGACATTGTAACAGGATTACAGTACTGACAACATTGTGCAAACCAGTTGAAATCTGATTCACAGAGCTGCTCTCCCATTTTTGAGTTTGAGTGCTGCTGTAAAAGTAATTAAAGGTGACAAATACAGTATAAAGACAGATACTGGTACTGCAACTTGTTGTATAAAAATGTATTTATTAACTTTTATTAAACTGTATTGAAAAGTGATTTTTCAAAATATTTTGAGCATATATGTGCAAGATTTATTTTAACAAGCAATGTTTTTTTTTTTTTTTTTACAATACCCTTTGTCTCCAGCTAAAAGATCATTGGCACGAGGCATATTTTTGCCACCATATTTACATGTGCTTGAGCTTTATTTCTTCTGTATTGGAAAGAAGAATTGTTGCTGAACTTCTCCCAACATACATTTAGGACTAAAACTGACTGTTCTCTGTGCTTTCATTTATATATTCCTAATGCATCTGAATGGTATTATGAGTGTACAAATTGATTTAATCTACTGATACATTTTTAGTGATCACCCAACAGAAAATATAATGTGTCCTCTGACTTTTTAATATCAACTAATAGCAATGAAAGTCAGTATTATCTAAAATCTCTCCTGATGTTTTTATCTGAACACTAGCAGATCTATAATGCAGAGTAATGATGATGTACAAAGGGCAGTTATCCATATCAACCATCCATTTATCAACTGATTACAGTGAGATCTGTGGACGATAACTGCTGGTTTACATTTTAAGCATTTTTTAAAATAATTTTTCCCTGTGACAAAAAATACAAATATCTCTCAACTTTTTTTTATTTAGATTGTATATTTAATGGCATGAAAATGGATTTGATTTTTATTTAACTCCCTATATTTTTACACCCATTTGTTACATTCTTTTCAAATATATCAGTGCATCATCATAGAGATTTCCGGATTCTGATTGGGTGAAAGAGGGCTTCAACTGACAACAATCTGTGGTCCGTCTTACTTGCTAGATTTTTATTATGAAATAGAATTGTATAAAACTGAATAAAATTAGATTAGTGAATAAATTCATTGGATCTAACATCTGGTCTATAACAGACACATTCTTGATTGGCAAAGCTAATCTGCTCTAATAAATCTAATATGCCTT
Organism: Lithobates pipiens; assembly: GCF_037356315.1. Taxonomy (NCBI): domain Eukaryota; kingdom Metazoa; phylum Chordata; class Amphibia; order Anura; family Ranidae; genus Lithobates; species Lithobates pipiens. Next base: position 582,873,398 of record NW_027507748.1, on the reverse strand, counting down.
TTTATCTTATATTCACTTGCTAAAATTAAAGTTAAAAATACACTACCCTCCCACTGATGTCAGCCCAGTATACTAGCATACAAACCTCTTACCCGATTTTCAGAAGCGAGGGGACTGATTTGCTGCCCCCACCACTGGATAAACACATCACATTTCAGGATTGTTAGTGGATTGGGCACATCTTCTGGCAGATCAAATTTGGGATTTATCACTCATCTCTGTTAAGAACATATTTTTAAGTCTAATATTGTATTTAGTTGAACAGTGGAAAAAAAACTAACACCAATATTTAATTAATCTTAATTCTGAAACTGTAAAAAAAGAAAAATTCCTCTCATCTGCCCCAGTGAATCAGAAACTCAGTTCTCAGAAATAAGACCTTGAGACACTTGAGAACATAAGAACATTTGATAGCTGTTCACATGTCATGAGCGTTTCGTGAGTCTGCATAATTTTCCACTTTAAATTAACCAGAGATTGATTGCTCTGAAAGTGCACTTTTCTTAGGAAAACGTGATTCTTTGTACGTAGATCCTTTGTAGATAGATAGATAGATAAGCCCTATATATTTTTTTTTATAACTGTAGTCTTTTGGGTGATTCGTAGTTTACATTTTTTTTAAATATAATTGAGTATGGGAACTATTTAGGTATTATGGTGAACATAGCTTAATATTATACAGCACCAACAGTTTGTGGAGCATATTACAAACCATACACTATGATCTATCTGACATGCATATATACTAGGGCCCAGTACTTTTTTTTCTCAGGGAATATGTACAAGTATTCTCAGCCTACCCTAAGTTACCCTTGTCTCCACCCTTACCTACCTCTGTACCCCCTACCAACCTCCTAGCACCACCCCTTTGAGAGAATACAGAACAGAGTATAATTGTGTGTTCTAGTAATTTATATAGAATTTGTTAATGATAACAATAAAGGCAGTAAAAATAGCCCCTGGCAGCCACCTACCATAGACCATAGCCACAATAGATCATCTGCAGCAACACTACACCTCCCCTTTCCCCCAGCAACAATAGATCCTCCAGTAGCCAGAATCAACAGACCCTCCAGCAGCCAGAAACAATAGACTAGACTCCCCCCATTAACAGTAGACCTCCAATCTGTCAGTGTGGGCAGGAGTAGAGATTAAATGGTAACAATTTTTTACTGCAGCGGGCTACATAAAGGAACACAGACAGCAGGGAGGAGTCAGGACATCACAGGGTCTTCTTCCTTTGCAAGCAGAGGGCATATCATATCACTGGGGACTAACTAACCTGGTCTGGAACTAACTGAGCTAGCCTAGAAGTAAAAAATAAGTGTCTGATAAATCCATGGTCTAGCTACCCTTAAGTAGTCCCACTGCCTGGTATCTTCTGATGCTGACAACAACCTAGTGCCAGCTAAGGATGTAATCAAGCAATATTACTAGGATACTGTAGGAATCTCTATGACAGCTGCTGTTTGGGGGTGCTAGGAGATATTCTGGGCTGCTTGCCTGCATGCTTAAGCACCCCTTGCCAGCATATACATTCAGTGCTGGAGGTGCTGCAGGTGCTGGAACTGACTACAGCCATGCTTCTGTTGAAAAAAAAGTTTTGCGAAGGCCTAATTTGGACAGGAGACAGTTAACTACTTGACTACTGGTCACTTTTACTCCCAAGCCAAATTTCAGCTTTCAGCGCTGTCGCACTTACGTGGTCATACAATATTGCACCCAAACGCAATTTTTATAATTTTTTTTACACAAATAGAGGTTTCTTTTGGTGGTATTTATTCACCATGGGATTGTTGTTTTTTGCAAAATAAAAGTTTGAAAATTTTGAGAATTTTTTTTTCCATAGTTTGTTATAAAATTTTGCAAACAGGTAATTTTTCTCCTTCACTGATGAGGCTGCACTTATTGGCACTGATAGGCTGCACTGATGGGCACTGATGAGGTGGCATTGATGAGGCGGAACTGATGGGCATTGATGGGCACTGATAAGGCGGCACTGGTGGGCATTGATGAGGAGGCACTGATAGGTGGAACTGATGGGCACTGATAGGTGCCACTGATGGGCACTGACAGCTGGCACTGATGGACACTGGTAGGTGGCACTGATAGGTGACACTGATGAGGAGGCACTGATGGGCACTGATTGACAGCACTGATTGGCAGCACTGGTGGGCACAGATTGGCAGTATTGGTGGGCACTGTTGGGATTGCACTGATAATCAGGACACTGATAACCAGTGTGCATATCCCTTTTACACAAGCTGGTTATCGGCTCTCCTCTCCTCGTGCTATCAGCTTGAGGAAAGGATTGCCGATACCCGGCTTCTGTTTACCGTGATAAGCTGTGATTGGACATAGCTGATAACATGGTAAAGAGCCGTTGATTGGCTCTTTACCTCAATCTTTGATCAGCAGTGTCTGGAGGACACTGCGATCATAGAGCGCACTGCTCATGCCCTGCAGTCATCTATCATTATCCTACTTGCTGCATCTTTGACGCGCTTGCATGAAAACAGACATTATATTTACATATAGTTCAATAGTAAAGTGCATAAAAGTATAAAAAAATTACCTATAATGCACCACACAGATGTGTGCTGATCGTTAGCTACTGTGCTGGACTATTATTGGCTAGATAATAAACATTATAACATTTACTGGATTTTTCCATGTTTAATCCAGTTAGGGATATCTCTTTGAGGGTCCATCTAGACATTCTGCTGCTGTAATCCACACACATTAATGCATTTGCATGCATTAAGATGTGTTACATTAAGTCTGACTTCTCATTTTCAGCTGTCAGTGCAACTCAGCACATGGAATATACAGCTAAAATATATTTTTCAATGCAATTTACTATAAGCGTTGTGCTAAGCGGTAAGTGCATTGTAGAGCACCGGGTATGTGTGTTAAGGTGCCATTTTATTTGTTCCAATGTGCATTGTGGTAACAGCACAGATCTGAATAGTCCCTCACAAGAACTTGTTGGCAGTTAGTAGTTAGTAAACTCTGTTACTTTTAACGTTATTTCGTTATGACGGGACTACGTTCAGGCTAGTAGCCAATAGCTTTTGTCTAGGAATTTGATCTGAGCATGCGTGGCACTTTGTCCATCGGAGTAGGCTACACATGATCGGAGTATGTCCGATCGGAGCATGTTGTCGGAAAATTTTATAGACAAGTTGGAAAACTTGGTCCGTTGGATATTCTGATGGAAACAGTCCGATGGAGACCACACACAGTCGGATTATCCGACAATACGGTCCGATCGGACACATTCCGTCGGAATCTCCGACCGTGTGTACAAGGGCTAAGAGTTTAGTTCTGCTTTAAACTGTAAGTAAACGTTAACAATGAGCTTCTTCTATTTTCTCTCTTTTGGTCTGTTATAAATTTAGCTAAAATCTCATTGTCCAGTGGGCTTGTAAGTTCCTGTGCTTTCCTCTGCATTATCTCTAGTAGTCTTACCAGTTCTGCACAGGTCTCCTCTGTGAATTACAAAACCCTCATGTTGTGCAGAAGAGATGAGGGAGCTGCGATCTGTACTTTTAACACACGTCCTTTCCTAGAGGAACAACCCTGCTCCACCATAGATAAAGTACAATGAGTAAGAGCTGTCACTCAAGTACATGAAGTGCGCTTTTGGCAGGATTAGCAGGTGAAAATGAAGAAAACAAAAAGCTTAAAAAAGATAAATATTGCAGCCACCACATTTAAAGGGGTTGTAAAGGTAAATGTTTTTTCTGTTACTTTTAACTGTAATGGCAGCATTGTGCGCAGTATTTTCATGTTGACTTTCCTACTGCTCGCTTCTGCCAAACCTTTGCCGCTTTAAGTCTGTGCAGATTGCTCAGTGCTGCATGTAGCCAAGTTCATGAGATAAGCAATGGTCTTCAAAATATACCAATTAAAGGCAACAACAGTAAAAGTTTTTGGTTTGGAATGAGTCGAGAAGGGAAAGACAGGTTTTAATGCTCTCTGAGCTCCCATTGGAGACATTTCCCTTTACTTCATATTCCAGTGACACCAAGTAAAGCTCCAAGACACAGGGAGGTTAATTTGCTATATAAGTACCTGAAATAAAAAAATAAAAATTTACCAAATCTGTAGAGTGCAAAATCTGGTGCAGCTCTGCATAGAAACCAATCAGCTTCTTTTTTTTTTGTCAAAGCTTAATTGAACAAGCTGAAGCTAGAAGCTGATTGGCTACCATACACAGCTGCACCAGATTTTGCACTCTACAGATTTAGTAAATCAACCCCAAAGTGTCACTTGGGCAGTAGGGGTCACAGGCAGCTATAAACAAAACTGACAGGGGCCAGAGAAGTGGTAAATAGGAGGAAGCTTCCTAACCGGCACATAGACAATAATAAACCTGCCAGAACTTCAAACTCTTCCCCAATGTATATAAAGCTAAATAAAAAGCCCCCCTAATCAACACAGCCCTGTGCTCCTAGATCATCTATTTTAATCTTTTAATATCACCAACATAATGTAAGCAGAGGTAAAATTTCATAACCACAGATGCCTGGGTAGGCTGTAAAGAATACACAAGAACCTGGTGTCATCATGGGGAAGATATAAGAACCCAGTGTAGTCTCTAGTAAGTAAGAAACATATAGATCAGTTTGCTTTTTGTTTTTTTGCATAACAAGCAATCTGTCCATGTTCTGAATTATAAAATGGCTACCCTCACTATGTTCTATTGTTCTATTATATTTTACACAAAGCATCTTATTAGAAATGGTATCACACATACCATGTTTGTTATAAGTTTATATAGTCATGGGTTTATGGCAGCTACCTTTTAGGGGGCAATAATCATTTTCCAGGTACAGTTGTTTCTGGTAAAAACCCTGGGAAACTAAAACAATAAATAATTAATATTTCCAACTGCTGCTGCCATGCATTTAGGAGACAATTTATAAAGAAACGGTGTGCACTAACTGCATTCATTCCACTTTTTTTTACTATGTAAAGCACCCTTGGAACATTTAGGCTAAAGCCTCGTACACACGATTGGATTTTCTGATGGGAATTGTGTGATGACAGCCTGTTGGAGGAAAATCCAACCGTTTGTGCGCTCCATCAGACATTTGTCGGATTTTCCAAGGACAAATGTTGGATGGCAGGCGTTAAAATTTTTCACGGACAAATGTCTGTTGTCAGATTTTCCGATCTTGTGTATAAAAGTCCAAAGTACAAACACGCATGCTCAGAAGCAATGACGAGCCAGAAACGGTTGGTCTAGTAAACGAGCGTTTGTAATGGAGAATTCACATTCATGAAGTGGCAAATTATCAAATCTTAAAATGCAGCGCACATTCTCTTCTTTAATGTGATAATAATGAAGCTGCTTTGCTGATGATACTGATGGAGTTCTGCCAAATGTATTTTAAACTCCCTGGCGGTATGATTATTTCAGCTTTTAGGTGCTGAAAGCGGTACCATTATTTTGCATGGAAATTTGGCGTTCTATATTGTAGGCCTGTAATTCTTAGAAATAACTCACTTAAATCTGTCCAAACAAGAGTCTAGTAGAAATCCTGGGTATGAGAAAGTCTGAAACACAAAATCATAAATTATAATATAATAAAGAACTATAAATAATTATAACAAATAATAATATAATAATAAAAATTTTACAATAATGTAATCAAATCAAAAACACAGAAATTTGCTCAGTTGCAGAATTGTTGCTGTCATTACTTTTAGTGTTTGATGATGAATATCACCACAAATCACTATCGCTCAATTCTGCAAGTGATTCTAATTTATTATCGCTGTTTTCTAGCTGGTCTAAAAGCACATTTTTTGGTTGCTATGGACAATCTCCAGTTTCCTGGCAGAAAGAATAATATTTATAATATAAAACTGCATGCAGGACACTGGACAAACCACTAGGGACAAAGGGGATGTGTAATTATTTGATACAGTACTGTAATCTGTAATATTACAGTATACTGTATCTGTACTGTGTTTTTTACTTTTTGAATTTGGCGCTGAACTCCATCTCCGTGTGTCGCAACGCTCGCAGGGAAAGGAACAGCACTGTGACAGATCGTGTGAGACACGGCGGCTCACAGATCACAGCAGGGAGAAATCGCAGGATCCAGTGTACAAGTTAAGTATCCTGCGATGCGATCCCGAGTCTTGATTGGGGTTACCGCTTTTGGTACTGAAATCTCACCCCGACCCACACTCAGGAATACCACCAGGAAGGCTACAAGGCTTTTATTTTCTAGTGATATTAAGAATAATATTATTATGCTTGTTTTGGGGGTTTTTTTGGGCAAGTTACCACAACAACATTATTCGGTAGTTTTTAAGATCGAAGATACAACTATGTTGGTGTCCCTTGTTAATTTTACATTGTATTTTTTTAAATGTTACTGACTACTCCCAAACTGTTATTTAAAGTAAAACTTATAGCCAAGTATTATTCTGCACAATTTTTTTTATTGTGCATTAAAAAAAGAAAACAAATAAAATTAGACATGCTATCTGCCAATAGAATTTTACCAAAAAGTGCTTTCTATGCATCCAAAAATATACAAAATATACAAAATCAAATCATTATTCAACCAAAAAATTAAATAAAAGCCTCGTGCATGTGTCCTGCTTCTTAATATAGGGGGTCAACAATGACAAGAGTTGGTGAAAGCAAGGGTCACCCGGAGATAATTCCGAAAATCATCCGGATTATTCTCCTGGAGCTCCTGCAGCAAAGGCATATGACATGATTGGTCACGATTAATAAAGCAACCAATTTTTGGTCCAAGAACTCCTCCTCCTCCTCCTGTTCCTGGACTGGACTAGGGTCAAAGCAATAACTCCAAGGCCAATAATAAATAACACTTTATCTCCTCCGACTCCGCAACATTTCCGGTTGATGAATGGCTGTTCAGAAATTAACTGAAAAGCGCAAAATTAAACGCACGAATCAACACTCGCCAAACTTCTACTAACACAAAATTAGCAGAATGAGCCCAAAGAGTGGCGCCTGACAACTGAACTTCCTCTTAATCGGCTCGTAGTAGGTATAGTATGTCACTACATTTGTGTTTGTTGGCTGACAATTGTGTACCGTTTGTATGCAAGGAAAAATCCAGGAACACGCTTTTTGGACAAAAGTCTGACGCTTTGTCTGCGGAAAATCCGATCACGTGTACGAGGCTTTATAGTCACACCTAAGTATTCTGAATCACATTTCCTCAAGCACTTTATTACTCTCTTCAAGGTTCCAATTATGTTCAATGATACCAATTTACACCTGAGCACAGTGTTGTTTTAAGTTTGTTGCTTGAAGTTTGAAAAAATACATTAGCTTCTTTGGGGCAGAGTTGTACATTTTATTTCTTATGCATCTCAATGAGAACTCCTGAGTGAGATTTCTGGCCTCTAATTCTCCTGGCACTGCCTTTCCACTGACTAAAAACAAGTCTGAAATGGGCAAAAAAATATATGTACAAAACAAAAAAACACTCCAAAAATGCTAGAAGAAGTTCACACTCAAGCGTGAACCCAGTCTTGCAAAGCAGTGGGGCTGCTTTACTAAAACTGGAGGGTGCAAAATCTGGTGCAGCTGTGCATGGTAGCCAATCTGTTTCTAACTTCAGCTTGTTCAATTAAGCTTTGATAAAAAAAAACAAAAAACCTGGAAGCTGATTTCTATGCAGAGCTGCACCAGATTTTACACTCTCAGTTTTAGCAAATCAACCCCATTGCTTGCTGCATCATACATATGCTTTGCACTGGGATTGCTTCGAGCAATTTCTGGTTAATTCTAATGAATATAATTTAAAAAAAGTGCCAGGAGAAGAAAATGTGTCACATGACCTGAAACTGGTTATACAACAGAGCTCCCCTCCATTTGTTTTTTTCTGCAGCATTATGCAAAGAATAAATCATGAGACATTTGAGGCTCCAGAATCTCCTTCATTCAAATAGATTTTTAAATATAGGCACTCTGTTATAATCAGGTCCCCTAAAGGCTCATGGAGAAGAAATACTGCTGATACTCTGATGGCCACTACAGTGTGAATGCCACACTATTTCTGCATTTTACAACTCATTCATAAAATGAAGGCCGTGGTGTGAAGCCTAATGTATTCTATGGAGTTTCCTATGCATAGCACTGCAGAGATCGGACTTTAAAGTGGAACTAAACCTAACTAGTAAAAAACTGTGAATAAGCAGCTTTTTATAGTAGAAGAGGCGTGCTAGGTCTCTACTGCAAGAACACTCATCTGCCTGCTCACAGTCTTCTATTGAAGGTACACTGAGCTGTGCATGTGTACTGGAATGACTGACATGTAAGGAATAGTGTCACTTCCCATTATCCAATCAAAAGGCACAAAATTCGGGACTTGGGGAGAAGATGATAGCAGCCAGCGAGTGATGTAACCACTGCACAGCTGGAAGGTAAAGGTGAATTTTTCTAAGCCCTTGTACACACGGTCGGACATTCTAACAACCAAATCCTTTGGATTTTGTCCTACAGATTTTGTTCGACGGATTTTGTCCGAAACTGTTGCATACACACGGTCGGACAAAGTTGTCGGAAAATCCGATTGTACATAACATGAGGACATTATTTCGTTACGATGGGACTACGTTCAGGCTAGTAGCCAATAGCTTTGGTCTAGGAATTTGATCTGAGCATGCGTGGCACTTTGTCCGTCGGAGTAGGCTACACATGATCGAAGTATGTCCGATCGGAGCATGTTGTCGGAAAATTTTATAGTTGGAAAACTTGGTCCGTCGGATATTCCGACGGAAACAGTCTGATGGAGACCACATACAGTCAGATTATCCAACAATACGGTCTGATCGGACACATTCCGTCGGAATCTCCGACCATGTGTACAAGGGCTAAGAGTTTAGTTCGGCTTTAACCACTTGCTTACTGGGCACTTAAACCCCCCTCAGTCCCAGACCAATTTTCAGCTTTCAGCGCTGATGCACTTTGAATGACAATTGCGCGGGCATACAACACTGTACCCAAATGAAATTTTTATCATTTTTTTCCCACAAATAGAGCTTTCTTTTGGTGGTATTTAGTTACAGCTCGGAGTTTTATTTTTTGCTAAACAAACAAAAAAAGATGCAAAAAAAAAAAAATCATGTTTTAATAGTTTGTTATAAAATTTTGCAAACGGGTCATTTTTCTCCTTCATTGAAGTGCGCTGATAAGGCGGCACTGATAGGCTGCATTGGTGGGCACTGATGGGCTGCATTGGTGGGCACTGATAGGCTGCATTGGTGGGCACTGATAGGCTGCACTGGTGGGCACTGATAGGCATAGTTAAGGCGGCACTAATAGGCACAGATAAGGCGGCACCGATGGGCACAGATAAGGCGGCACTGATGGGCAAAGATGGGCACAGATAAGATGGCACGGATGGGTGGCACGGATAAGTGGCACGGATGGGTGGCACGGATGGGCACTGATAGGTACCACAGATAGATGGGACTGATGGGCACTGATAGGTGGCACTGATAGGTGGCTCTGATAGGTGGCACTGCTGGGCACTGATGGGCGGCACTGCTGGGCACTGATGGGCGGCACTGCTGGGCACTGATGGGCGGCACTGGGGTGCAGCACCTTTGAGGCAGATTGGGTGGCACTGTGGGTGGCACTGTGGGTGGCACTGTGGGTGGCACTGTGGGGTGGCACTGTGGGGTGGCACTGTGGGTGGCACTGTGGGTGGCACTGTGGGCATTATGGGCACAGACGGGGGGCACTTACTTTTACTTTGTTAAACTTCAGGATGGCACTGCGGGAGGCAGGTGGGCACTGGCAGGTGGCATGTGGTGACTTTCATTGCTGGCCGTGATCGGGACTGATGTCCCGATCACGGCCGCCGTTGATCGGCTTTTTTTTTTTCTCCTCGCGCTGTCAGCGCGAGGAGGAATAATAGCCGATTACCGGCTCCGTTCTATCACATGATCAGCTGTCATTGGCTGACAGCTGATCACGTGATAAGGGGTCGGGATCGACCCCTTACATGGATCGGTGATCAGGCGAGTCTCACGGACTCGCCGATCACAGAGCGCGCCGCGCGCGCCCCTCAGGGGGCGCGCAGGCCGCTCGTAACCGGGACGACGTCAATAGACGTAGTCCCGGAAATCTAGGTCCGCGCTAATGCCGTCATTCGGCAATAGCGCGGTACCCAAGTGGTTAAACTGTAAGTAAACATTAACAATGAGCTTCTTCTATTTTCTCTCTTTTGGTCTGTTATAAATTTAGCTAAATAAAATTTAGCTAAAATCTCATTGTCCAGTGGGCTTGTAAGTTCCTGTGCTTTCCTCTGCATTATATCTAGTAGTCTTACCAGTTCTGCACAGGTCTCCTCTGTGAATTACAAAACCCTCATGTTGTGCAGAAGAGATGAAGGAGCTGTGATCTGTACTTTTAACACACGTCCTTTCCTAGGGGAACAACCCTGCTCCTCCATAGATAAAGTACAATGAGTAAGAGCTGTCACCCAAGTACATGAAGTGCACTGTTGACAGGATTACCAGGTGAAAATGAAGAAAACAAAAAGCTTAAAAAAGATAAATATTGCTGCCACCACATTTAAAGGGGTCGTAAAGGTAAAAGTTTTTTCACCTTAATGCATTCTATGCATTAAGGTGGAAAAACATCTGACAGTACCGCCCCCCCCCAGCCTCCCCGTTTTACTTACCTGACCCCTCGAATGTCCCACACTTGTCTCCGACATCCTCTTCGTCGCTCAGCCTGGCTGCAGATTGGCTAGAGTGGATGGATTGAAAGCAGCGCAGCCACTGGCTCACGCTACTGTCAATCACATCCAATGATGTGGCGCACTGGGGGGTGGGGCCAAGTGATATAGTGAGCCGCCATAGCCACCGGCTGTATCACAGGAGCGCGCCTGCAATTGTTTCTCACTATGTGAGGGAGCTTGCATTAATGTGAGAAGTACTTGAGGGGGGAAACCGAGTCTGCCGCCGGTGGACCCCAGAAGACCAGGTTTGGGGCCACTCTGTGCAAAACAAGCTGCACAGTGGAGGTAAGTATGATATATCTGTTATTAAAAAAAAAAAAATCCCTTTACAACTACTTTAAGGATGGACAAGCTTCAATGTATTACGTTGCTGTTCTTGGGTTTAGATACACTTTAAAAATAGCAATTTATCCAAAAGTCTTTTATGGTTTTGCAGGGGGACTATATGAGTCTGTTGCTCGGTCTAAATACAATCTACGTCAGTCTGCATACAATGGAGGTGTAATCATGTATATATACTTAGACCGACCATACACGGAACACATTTCTATCCTCCAACCCATAGGTTTGAGACAATGTTGATGATGGAATCCCTCCTACTGCTAGAAATAATCACAAGAGAATCTGACAGACTGGTTTTAACCAAGTTGATTGATCAATCAACTTGATACATTCAGCCTGCCCATTAACGGTTTGAATCCGGCCAAGAAGCAAACCATGTATGGCTGGCCTGACTGTCATAGGTTTGGTGCCCAATGCCATGCTGTCTCCACGATGCTACAGATTTTAAACTTAGAATCAGTTGGTCATTACACTACATGATGTTCCATTATACCTTCTTGTGTCTGTATGTTCAATGACAGGTAATACAAGTAATACATACATTATCAAAGGGACATCAAGGGGGGAAACAAGGTTACATGATTTACATCCAAACAGTATGCAAGTTAGTGAATGGATATGTCTACAGTTAATAAAAAAAAGGCCAAACACCACTGGTGTTTCCTGCCCTTCCCAATAAATATTTAATGTATATAGTAAAGTGCTGGTGTGCTGTATCAAACAATTGTGCATATATCATAATGTGCATCAAGTCATATAACATATTCAAAATTCATCAGTATATGGAAATAAAAAAACACAATCCATATACTGATGTAGAGTTTAGCATTAGGGTACATTTTACTATTAATGATGTAGCATCCTAGCAGTGGGTAAGTATTGTTGTTTTTTTGTTTTTTTACCCACATGCACATTTTGGTTTTATTTTTATTCAAAATTTTTATCTAAATTGCCATTTGTCTTTAGACACCTTGAGTGAGTGACATTTATAACACATAATAAAAAATAATAAAAAAATTGGAGCATATAGACATTTGTATTGGGAAATTGAATTTTGTTCTTGCTGTTTTTCGTTTTTTTTAGAAAATGTACCGGTATTCAAAAGTTAAAAAAAGATTGTGTTTATAATTATTTAAATTAATTACACAGTTCTTTGCAATTTAGTTACTCCTTTATTTTGTCTATAAATTTCATTTTTTATTATAATTACCATTACCATTACAAATATAATTACTGCCTGGCTGAAGAATTGCTTATGAAAAGGTATAGTTTATAGCCAATTCCCAATAGCACAACCTACATATGCAAATGCCCACAAATTTCACAAGGAGAGGTAATCTTGTACTGTTTGCAGAAATTCAGGGATTTGATTGGTTGTTTTCCATTCAGCATAGAGCAGGTTTTTAGTATGATCGACATTCAGTTAGGGCCAATGATTTCAGGAAAATGATTGTATTGGTAATATAATAGAATCAGAGTGTTACCTTGGTTTCCACATTGCTGTCGAGAAATAGACTGAAAATGGCTGGTAAAAGAACAAACTTTATAAAGCCATGTTACCCTTTTCAGATAAGGTTTCAGGACTGTAAATTTTAATTATGTTTTGTTTTAGTTATTTATTCATCATGGAACAATATGATAAAGTAATTATATGTTTAAGTGACCCTGTCACTACAGGGTTAAAGCGGAAAGAGAATAGGCTCTATATTTACCTTCACAGTGGTCCATGCATTGAAACGTCACTATGATGCAACTTCCCAGTCGCTACATTTATACCACAATTCTGTTTGTGGGAAACCTCTTCTCTCCCCACCATATACCGTGGTTCCTCCTGCTGGCTTATACTTTACTACAGGGTAAGTATAAAGCCACTTTGCTTTACAAGTTATTCTTCTTTCTCCTTTGACCCTGTAGTAGCAAGATCACTTAAAGACAAAGCCAATGTGGCAGTGGGGAAAACATCTGTTATATTAAAAAACAAACTCCATGCAATCACCTAAATACAGAGATGAAATAAATATATGGGAGCTGCTTTACCTGCTGAATGATTTGTATTCTTGTCTATCCAGTCCCAAGATTTAGACAGCTCAGCTTCACAACACAATCCTGTCTGGCATGGCAGGAAATCTTACAGATCTTAGTCCTCTCACAGCCTCTTACTGGACAGTGACAAAGAAGCAGTGGACTGATGAGCTAAAGGCTGGCCATAGACATGTTGAGTCTCAGCCAGTTCAGCAGGAACCAACTGAGATTCAAACCATGTATGGGAAGGCTAAATGTACTAAGTTGATTGACCGATCAACTTGGGGAAAACCAGTCTGCTGGATTTTGCATATGATTATCACTAGGCTAGTATAATCGTTAGAAATAATCACTGTCTTTCTCCCGGCCGGGGAGAATACAATGGCTCAGCAGGAGGAATTTCCCTGTCAACACTGTCTGTTGATGGAGAAATTGAGCAAATTTCTTTCCTGCAACTCATGGTTGCAGGAAAGAACTTTGTTCCATGTATGGGCTGCTCAACTCTCTGCCAATTTGTTCTGTTGTCTTATCAGCATGCTTCTTGTTAGCACAAGGCAATTCATTGGCTCTTTCTGCCTTCCCAAGTCTAAGCTCTGCTATATTGCAAGTGATTGATGCCAAGCAAAATTCAGGCAGTTGATCTGCTTGCATTTTAACAATAATTGTAAAGATGTAAAATACTGGCTGACATTAATTTGTGTCTTTTATGTTTTTCTGGAAAACTTTGAGAGAGTGTCTAGAAGCTTTTGAAAATCCTCAACCAACTTTCTACATGTTCCATTGATATGTATTTAAAATTTTTAAATTTTTTGTCTTTTTATTACAGTGTCTACAAAGAAAAAACGGTGTTACCAGTTACCAGAGAATTTAGAGTTTCTATACTGAAAAAATAACTAAAAACTATTTTATATATATATATATATATATATATATATAATTTTTGTTTATTTAATTTTAACATAAGCTTAACATAAATTATCTTATCAATGGGTGTTAATATTTTAAATTGTACATATTTTATAAACATATAAGTATGTGTGGGTATCCGTATTTACACAATAAATATATAGGCTCTACTTTTTGCTGAGGCTAGGAATCAATTTCCTCTCTTTAGAGAAATTCTATGAGGTTGATTCAGGAAAGGAGTTGAAAATACACAGTTAGAATTATGAATAAGATACATTTACTTCAATCATCTAATCATGGCCACAGATAAATTCTGTTTTTTAAAAGTTACTGTGGCCATGATCAGGCATTCAAAATTAACATAGCTTTACTTTTTTCAGCAAATTAAGTTAAAATTAATTTTGCCAAGTGAACTCTTACCACTCTTTCACTCTTCTCCTTAATAAATCAACCTCTATGGGTAATTAAATGAAAGTGTATTTAAATTCAAAAAGAAAAATGTAATATACATATATCAGCTTTCCAGTGCTTAGATGTGGTGCCTGCATTTGTTTTCTTTTATTTCATCTTTATTATGACCTGCTATTCCTACCAGTAACATTTTCTCATGATACCATATCTATAGAGGAGCAACATTGTCATCCTAGGAGAGGAAATGTGTTAGGTCTATAGAACGACTCCCTCCTCCTCTCCATAACTTTTGCATGTGTTTTATGTAGTCCATGGAGTGAGAGTTGAAAACAATGCCAATTAATAACAGTGCAGCAGAGACAGCGAGCATAGGAAGTTATCAGCTCTCAAGATTTCTGGCTGGATCAACAGGTATCAAACTGACAATACCCTTTCAATTGTACATATATATTTAACATACCCAAAGGGAGAAAACAAGAGAAGCCTATAGCTATGGTCTACATACAATTTAGGTAGAGAATGCATTATATACAGATGGCCACTGGAGGGAGGAATGCATAAACCTATACGTAAAAAATATTAAATATGGAACAGCAATTAAATTAGAATGTAAAAGTCCTGACAAAAAATCACCCTCAGGAAAAAAGGTGAACTTGTCGAATACGCACTATAATTTTTCTTTTAAGGCTTTTTTATTTGCTGCATTACCGGGATAATAGTTTTTATTTTCAGGTGACTATAGTTTATAATTTTTATTTTTCATGTATATGGAATACATATTTTAAATGTAGCAGTACATCAAATTTAATGTTAATCCCATAATATTGTGAAGCATAAAAAATAATAACGTACCCCCTGAATAATTTCTTCACTACTATATTTATGTTTTAGAGATGACTTCATTATTTTTTCACTACTGACAAGCAATTCACCATATCACTGTTTATTTTATTGTGCTCATTTTATGCATACATAGGTATTTTCATTTAATTAAGATAAAAATGTAATTTATTATCACTCTTAAAAATACAGCAATGAGTACAATATCAATGTGGTAGAAATGTAAAAGAAAAAAAAAATCAGCTGTCTTGTTTTTTATTACCTTTTTGTTATTTGCTATTTTTATACAATCAAGATTTAAATTCTCAATTTACTGAAGTTTATATTGTGTGGATCCACTGAATTTTTCACAAGCATGAAATACTATTAATTTTCGTGACATTGTGTCAATTCACAAAGATTAATATATAGATTTTCATGTGTTGAAATACCACTACCATCTGGATGGTGTTAAAATGAAGGGCAATACAAATGCAAAATGTAAGTACATGTGTGCACATAAGCCTGTACAGCTAGGTTTAATGATAGTTTGTATTAACACTCTACCTAACAACCCTGATGATGCACAGTGTGCTTGTAGTCTCCCATTGTCAGCACAAGTCATTATACCCATCACTTTTGACATGTATGTTGCACTGCCCCCTTTACATCTGCTGAAGATAATATGGAGTCAATCAGCCGCCACTCTCCTCCTACAGTGCAATGTGTACAAGGGATGCTGGGAGTTGAAGTTTAAGACCCAGCATTAATGTTATTGGAAGTGTCACCCTGCAACTTCATACCTACCTACTTCCCTGGCTGTTCACAAGGGAGTCACAGGAGCCTATGTGACTGCTGAATAAATATGCAAAAAAATATATTTTAGTGAACATTTGTACAACTTTGGAGATGCATTTTATGGTCAGACTATACCCTACTTGTTTCAACAACTGAATATTTTCTTTATGAATATATGAAAAAAAATAGTATGTTGTGTGAATAAGAACACATAACAAACATATAGCATATAGTTTTGGCAAATTTGACTACTAAAGTGGACACACTTAAATTCTATAAGCTGAGGAGATATATTTAAATGTTAAATACATACATGACATAAAATATAATTCACACTTAAAATGTTACATGTAATATCTCTGTTCATAAAATAATATTTTTATAAGAAAATGACGATGTGAAAAATAAATAAATGCAGCTAAAATAGCACATGCAACTTTTAGAATTGTCCCCTTTGTTATGAATTGTGCTCATTTACATTTCTGTATATAAATGGTAAGTGGAACAAAGCTAAGAATTGTTTTTTTTTTTAATTAAAAAAAAATCTTTTTTATTTGTTATATTGTTGGACACTGCTCAAAGCCTAATCTGTGGTATTAAATTCTATTTTCAAATTGATATTTCTAAGATATATTGTATTTGTAATATCAAATAGTGATTTGTTTTCTTCATTCCACACATTACAGGTATTTGACTAATGACCTTATCAACTATGTGGCTATTGAGTTTGCAATGTTTTTTTTTTATTTAAAAAAAATCTTTTTTATTTGTCATATTGTTGGACACTGCTCAAAGCCTAATCTTCGGTATTAAATTCTATTTTCAAATTGATATTTCTAAGATATATTGTATTTTTAATATCAAATAGTGATTTGTTTTCTTCATTCCACATGTTACAGGTAGGATAAATGACCCTATAAGCTATGTGGCTATTGAAATTGAAATGTTACCACAGAAATAAGAACATGCACTAGTTTTTTTTATCCTAAATCTACAGTAAAATATTTCTCTAGTGCCCAAATAAATGCATGCATTAGGAATAAATCTAATGTATGATGTTTTATTAAAATTCATTATTATTTTTTACATATTTCTAAATGAAAACTGTATAAATTGTTGTTTGACATTTCCATTTACATATACAAGTGAACAAATAGGGAAATGTAAAATGTTGAAATGTGGGATCATGTTGTTATAGAGTTATATGGATGCATCAGCTTGAAGTATGGTTACTTTGTTTATCTTGAAGCATGAAACAGTTTTTCTCTAGCTATATGCAGTAGGTTAATAGCTTCTCCCAGACACTGCTTTGCTTAGATACTGAACTGGAAGAGTTTTGGAATGAGTTCCAGCAATGTAGTACAAGGAAAAGACTCACCCAAGCTCTACTGCTATATGAAAGTTCATGAGTGGAGTTGGTGCACTGGCTGTGTAGTTAACTGTGGGTCTATAATAGAAGAAATCGCCGGCAACCCAAAGCTTCTTCTTATAAAGATTTTATTTAGCACATTAGCATTGTACAATCCAAAAATGCTAATGCATTTCGGCCAAAGCCTTCCTCATAGCATAAGTTAACAGCATTAAAAAAAATCTTTTATAACAAAACAGCCCCTTTGAAAAGGGTAAAGGGGCGGTACAATACTTAATTCACAATCATGGAAATTATTAGTCAAAACATGTGAACAGACCAAGTGAGATGAGATAGCCAGTGGAAGGGAGAAAAGCATTCAGAAAAGAAAAAGAAGCACAAAACAAAAAAATTAACCATATAAATCTCAAAGGGGACTGTATTTATTTCTAAAACAAATTTATATGCATCCTATTATTCATTCCCTCCAGGATTCTGATATTAAGGGTGTAACTCCACCAAACTTCTCTCTGGAGCAGGGTGCGGTTTATGTCCACCCCCAGCCCCCCCCCCCCCCCGGAGGTCTCTTGATTTGTTCTCAACCAAAAAAAGAAAAAACGGTCAAGGTTCCCTCCTATGTGTACTGTTCTAAAATGTTTAGACATTTAGACATGTTAGATATATTCTTAGCATTGGAGTTCAGTGTGTCATTATCATGCTCCGATATCCTGACCCTCAGTGGATGAATTGTGCATCCTATATTATATACCAGTGGTCATCAACCCTGTCCTCAGCGCCCACTAACAGGCCAGGTTTGCAAGATAACTGAAATACATCACAGGTGATATAATTTGCTGCTTAGTGATTGCAGTGTTCTAGTCTGTATCTCCCCAAGGTTATACATGGCCTGTTAGTGGGCCCTGAGGACAGGGTTGATGACCACTGCTATATACTGCATCTGACAGGCCTTTCATTCAATTACATAATTTACATTCTTAGAATTACAATGAATGTAATTCTTAAGGCAATGTGCCTCTCCTGTAGAGAAAGAAGTCACTGTTTTGCTCTTATTATGTCTACAACACTGTCTACATATGTTGTTGCCACATGGATATGATCCTGTCACACACCATGTATGAGAGTTTTGGTGTCAGAAGTGTTGGGTAGGTAGAGGCCACCATTTTTGGTTTCCCTCCTATAACAAACCCAAAGTGGGTTAAGAGTTTAAAGAGATCAAAATGGCAGCTGCTTAAGTTCAAATGTCCTCTCCAGTTGTTCTGAAGAACTACACTGCAACCTGCTTAAATGCATATTGTCCTTAATTTCAGCAATGTTTTTAGTATTTAGTAATTTTGTGGGGTTGGACATGGCCATTTGAGGTCCATGCAATGAGCTGTTTTAGTGCATATTGTCACACCTGATTGCCCTCCCTTCTCTTACAAGAGCCTCAAGTGCTCTGGTAGTGCTGAGAGAAGCATTGAAGCTTGGAGCTCATGCTGGAACCATGAAGCTTGGAGCTTTTGGGGTTATTAAGAAGCCTAGGCCGGTATTGGTAGGTACATAGAGACATAAGTAAGATAGGGAACTCCCTTCCACAATCCCAGACAATTGAGTGGTAAGTGTTTATGTTTGCATGTTTGTGAATAATCTTAAAGTGATAAGGGCTTATTTTATTCATGCAACTAGTAATTGTTAAGTAGCTTTATTGATACGTTTCTAGGGACTGTCAAAGCGCACAGCATTCCTCGGCATTGGTTCCCCTGCCCATGGACTTGTGAATGCCAGTAAGAGGCTTGACACAGTCAGTATAGCATAATTTTCAGTGTGACAACTTTAGGTTTTGAGAGAGAAGCCTGGCTGGTTGACCATCCTACCCACTGAGTAGTTCTGCTATCAGAAATTCATAGGCCTTCTCACATAATCTGTTATTTTTTTCCTTCCAAGATGAAGGATTCCTTAGCTAAAATGAGAAAGAAAGTTCTGAAGAGAATAACCAGGAAGGTTGCTAAGAAGAGAACAGAAATTAGAAATGAGGAAAGTCTTTTTGAGACTCAGTCATTGAGGAGTTCTATATAATTCCCTTCTGAGCAGGAGAGGGTTAATTCCCTCTCCTCTGACTGGGAAGGAGCACAGGAAAATAGAGAAAATGTACAGTTAAAGTGCTACTAACCCCTTGTTTTTTTGAATAACAAACATATACTTACTAGAGCTGCACAATTAATCATTAAAAAATTGTGATGTTGATTCAACCACTCTGACAATCTCGATTGCAGAGTTTGCTGATTCTTTCATATAACAAGTGTAGAGACTTATCTGCTCACTCAGCTGTGAAAAGAAAACATCTGGCAGTCTGCCAAGTTTATAACATGAAACATTGTAACTAACACTTCCTTCTAGATCAAAGGTATACACTTCTGTGTGAAGACAAAATCATGGCAGTCTGCCAAGTTTTCAACAATGAGTAAATGCAGGATGTTTAACCACTTAAAGTCTAAATCTTTTTCTGACACTTCTTTCTTAAGTTAAAATCAATATTTTTTGCTAGAAAATTATTTGGAACCCCCAAACATTATATATATTTTAGCAGAGACCCTAGGGAATAAAATGGCAATTGCTGCAATATTTTATGTCACACTGTATTTGCCCAGTGGTCTTTCAAATGCAATTTTTTGGGAAAAAATTACACTTCAATGAATAATAAAAAAAAAACAGTATAGTTAGCCCAATTTTTTTTGTTTTAATGTGAAAGATGATCTTATGCCGTGAGTAGCGTGGGAGAATCATGATCTATTTCTAAGCAAAATAATTGTGATTCTCATTTTAGCCAGAATCATGCAGCTCTAATACTTACCTCTACTGTGCAGTTCTTTGGCACAGCGTGGCCCTGAATCTAGTCTTCTGGGGTCCCCCGGTGGCGCTCGCGTTTCCTCCTGGCATCTGGAAACCCCCTGGGAGAAGGGCTCTCCCAGGGGATTACCATTCCCGAGTCCAGCATTTGCATCCATAGACAGAGAATGCCAGACTCGGCCCCGCCCCCGGCACTCGCGTCATTGGATTTGATTGACATCAGCGGGAGCCAATGGATAGATCGTGTCTCTGCCAAGGGAACAGACAGGCTCAGGTGAGTAAAATGGGTGGGCTGGGGGGCTGCTGAACGACAGAAGTTTGTTCATTTTAAAGCATAGGATGCATTGAGTTGAAAAAACACGAGGGTTTACAACCCCTTTAATAAAATAGGTTAAGGAAGGTTCAGAATTTGCTAAATTGTTGAAGGATAAAATTAATTTGAAGGGAGTGATGCATTATTCTGTGTCCATGTGTTGACTTCGGGTCTACCTTGTTCCCCGCAGAGCTCTGTGTGTGTGTATGTCAGGGAGTGAGGAACAGAGAGTGCCGGCACAGTATCCTTTCAGTTTTGCATTATGTGGATTGTACACTGCTATTGTGCCAAATAAAATCTTTATAAGAAGAAGCTTTGGATCGTCAGTGATTTCTTCTATTATAGTTCAAGCATTGTGCCTTTCTCCTTTTCTAACTAGAAAAGTTGGGACCCTAGTCCCCGGCCAGGCTACCCCAAAAAATATAGCGGTGGCAGTTGGACTATCGCGGTACAATAATAGCAATACAATTGAATAATATAGCAAATATATACAAAGATTACAGATGACTGTATTGATGCCAAAAAACAATTCATCATTTACAAATAAAAACATAGTAGGGGTACACAAAATATCACCAGTGAGTAATCACAATAGGACAATTGATCACAGATGTCACTTTCCTCGACTAGTTTCGTGGACAATAGCCGCTTCACCAGGAGGTCATCTGTGATTGGATCAAAAAGACATTGTAATAGTCAAAAGGTAAAGTGATAAAGACTTGTCATGCAGCATCAAAATTAAAAATAAATCTAGGGAATAGCTGCTTACCCATGCCCCAGCAGGAATCCATCGCAGAGTGCTACCACCTAAAGTATGGTCCCCTGCAGCAACTCGGGGAGCCACAAACAATGACGACTGGAGTCTGGATAAAGAAGGTAAAGAAGATAGGTACATTATGAACTACCAAACCAAAGACGTGAAAAAAGTGGGGATAAGTGTGAAGTAGACATTGACTGAAGGGATGAAAAAAGGGGGGGGAAGCAATTATTGTCTTCAAAAGCAATATTATAAAGCACACACTAACTTCTTAAATCACTTATATCTCTTACAGATTCTGGTAACAATTTTGTTTTCACTTGAATTTGTAGGGCTGACAGTTTTTTGAAACCGTTAATTTGATGGGTTTAGTTCCACTTTAATCTTTAGGTTGTCAGCAGGTCGACCTCTTAGTATAGGCACTTATTTTTAATGTTTTACATAGCTATACCTGCTAAAGGGACCAGCCTGAAGCAGTCTAGCAAGACTTAATTTTCTGACTAAAGTACCACTTTAATGCAACAGTAGAAATGTACAAAATATCCCTCTTTCTGCTACAGGATTCTCAGTATTTTTTTTATTAAATTCAAGCTTTAGATATGGATGACAGCCAAGAATTACCGTGAACTGGCTTCTCCACTAGAATCTATAAGAATATGTGGGTGATCTTGCTCAACAGAGCAATGTCACCTTTAGATTATTATTACATAGTACTAAAGTACTCTCTGTCAAGACCAGGTACCCAGTCCTCCCCGAAAGGTGCCAATTGTGGCAGCAGAGAGGGGGGAGGCAAACAAGCAGAGCTTCCCCTATTGGGTGTATTATGGAAGCTTAGTAGCCTCCTCAAGATATAATGTATTCCTGGCTTGCCTGTAAAGGACATGACTTCCAAAAATATATATTGTTTTGGAGCTTGACATGAGTTTGGTTGCCCCAAATTCTTCCTGCGTGCTTGTTATATATTGACTGTAATTTCTAGATCTACAGATATCACTTCTGTGTAAAGTATTTATTTTCATTGTATTAGATGATACCTTTGCGCTTGTTTATTTAAATTGTTCTCTGTTTCTGCTGCACTGTTCATTGTTAGCCTTTTCCATCTTATCCATTGATTTTAATCACAATCAGGAATCTTTTTTTTTTGTTCCATTCCTAATTACATGAGCAAGCTATCCAAGATGTTCATAGCTGTTCCATGAATGTTTTTTTTTTCCCATTTTCATACCAACGTATCAAATACCCCTTAAAGTGGTTGTAAACCCTTACAACACACTTTGACCTACAGGTAAGCCTAGATTAAGGCTTACCTGTAGGTCCAAGAAATATCTCCTAAAACGTATATATATATATATATATATATATATATATATATATATATATTTGCCCGAAGACAGGCACCGTAGACAGCGGCGCGCAGGCGCACTGAGCGCGGCATTTCCAAGAACGGCTCCCGTGTGCATGCGCGGGAGTGACGTTATCGCGGCTTCGCCGAATGACAGCGGCGGAGCTGCGAGACCCCACCGACAACATGGATGCGCCGGACTACAGGGGACAGCAGCAACTTCGCTGGCTCCTGTGTCAGGTAAGCGATGCATAGTAGTCCATTATGCTTTGCCTTTGCAGGGAATGAAAGAGGAAGTAAACTCATCAGGGTTTACTTCCTCTTTAAACACCCCTCTCCCTTCACAGCCCCCTCTTTAGGCTGTCCCTTTCTGCTTTTCTTAATACTCAGGTATGTGTTGCATACACGGCATCAGACTTGAGAATAAGGTGCCATGGGGTATGCCTATAGGCATCAAAGGCAAAGAGTCTGTTTTTCCCTATAGTTAATAACCTTCCTTTTCCCATTATCTGAAGATCATTTCATGTAAGATTAGAATCAGTAAAACAAGAAAATTTTATGTGGGTAAAAGGTGACCCTAGCTGGGGGGGGGGGGGGGGGGGGTGATTACTTGGGCTCCAAAGGCTGTGTATCTATAGGCTGCAGTGATGGCATTCCAGCCCTGGAATTAGGTTTATAAATCTGAATTTTAGATTCCAGTGACAATATCATTAATCTCATAACTCTTTAGCAAATAACATCTTGCTCCAGCAGCTGCATTTGGTTTCGTTATCTGGGAAATGGTATTATCTTCATGAATTGTGCAACCCAGGTAAAAAGATTGACTTAAGTCTGTTATATCTATTCTTTCTGCAACGTATTTTTGTCAGGTTTTCTTTTTACTTTTTCATTGTCATAATCATTTATGTAGTCTTCCCTAAATTAACCTTTAATTCAAATTTCTTTGATTACTTCATTAACTTGCTCATCTTTTTACTTAGAAAGACCTGACTATATTTTACCATAATATCATTAGCATAAGTTATACACTCTGCTTTACTATTCTATTATGGTGCCTTTAGGGTAATCTTTTATCTTTCTCATTACATGCTCTAGAAGAAGGTTCAACAGAATGAAAGCAATATTCTACCCTTGCTTTTGGCCCTCTTCTGATAGTAGATTCTTTTATCAAAGTGCTCAGTTAACTTATTTTCTCTTCATTATCTTTGTGGCTCATGCCCAATCTTACCAATATCATTAATGTAATTTTCCTATTTTCTCAAAAATTCTGACCATCTTTTTACAATAACATGGTCATTTGCTTGTTTACAAATACCATATAGAGATTCATATGGTACCGGTACTCATAGATGTTTTCCAATATCTGACAAATTGTAAAAATATCATCAAATGGCCTCATATCAGTACACTTACAGTTAGTTACCTCCTCCGCCTCCATGTAAGGATTTAGGCTCTTAGCTAATCCTTTTGTAAAATGCTTGTATATTATACCTAATAGGAAAATACCTGTGTACTTTTTATATATAACTATGTACCGTATATATATATATATATATATATATGTATATATATATATATATATATATATATATATATATATATATATAGTGACCTTGCCTTAAGCTGGCGTGTCCCTAGACTAAATGTATTGTTTGCAACCATGCTGTAGCCAGCAGGAGCTCTGTTTCTGTTGTCAGGGTTAGGTTTTTTCCAAAACTCAAGGACATTGCTTGCTTTGTGAAGATACAGTGTGTTGGATTGTGAATATTTATTTTGCTTTGGACAATCACTGAGAGGTTTATGCCAGTGATGTGGGCTGAAGAAGAGGATGAATATTTGGAGAGAGCTTCTAAAGCTTCTAGGGTTTTTTGCTTCCTAGGCTTTGTAGTATGGGAATGTGTTTTTAGCAGAGTCCAGTTCTTGCCTTTCCGGCCTGCTGCCCGTGTATGATATCGCCACAGAGAAGTTCCTAAGCCTGGGTCTAAGGATTCTAAGTTGGCCTGTCTTAGGACCTAAAGAATCAGAACGATGTCTGTTCTTTGAAGACTTCAGAAGTTTGCTGCTATGCAGAAGAATATCTTAGGGGAAGCCACTGCCAGATGGACATTGCATGGTGATGTCATTATTCAGCTCTTTAATGTATTCGTGACTGCTCACATAGGACCCAAGAACTAGGTTCTATTGGGAGGCTGTTCCTGCAGTATCTAAGGCCATAAATAGAGGTACTTAGACAATCCATTGTCATTGGGAGGTTACTGCTGAAGAATCCAAGACCACCAATTAGCCGTTCTTAAAGAATTTATGTGTAGCTGGAAAGGTGATACATTAGAGCAAGCATGTCCAAAGTCTGGTTTTGAACGGGCCGCCTGGTAATTTGGACATATATATCTTTTGTGGCCCCCAACGTTCTCCCAGAGCCAGGGCCACAAAATATATATATGTTGGCTGCCTTGGAGGGGAAAGGGTGGAGGCAGGACAAGTGCCGTAGAGACACAGGAGAATTTCCTGTTTACATGACCTCCTCTGTAATAGAAAGTCCTGTCTCCTGCGCTGCCTTGGGACAACTGTTCTGTCCATTATAAGAGGCGGGACTTTGTAGTAAAGAGGCCACCGAGAAAACAGGGGTTTCTCCTGAATGTAATCTTTTGGCTCTCATCCCACCCCCCTCCCTGTCCCCTCTGAGGCTGCAGATAGATGGGCATCAATCAGGCTGCACTGATGGCAATGGTGAGTCTGCATTCCTGGCAATGGTGGGTGCTGCATTCTCGGCAATAGTGGGTGCTGCATTCCTGGTAATGGTGGGTGCTGCATTCATGGCAATGATGGGCGCTTCATACATGGCAATGGTAGGTCCTGCATTCCTGGCAATGGTGGGTTCTGCATTCCTGGCAATGGTGGGTGCTGCATTCCTGTCAATGGTGGGTGCTGAATTCATGGCAATGGTGGGTGCTGCAGTCCTGGCAATGTTGGGTGCTGCATTCCTGGCAATGGGGTTGCTGCATTCCTGGAAATGGTGGTGCTGCATTCATAGCAATGGGGGTGCTGCATTCATGGAAATGGGGGTGCTGCACTGATGGAAATGGGGTGCTACATTCATGGCAATGGGGTGCTGCATTCATGGCAATGGAGGTGCTGCATTCATGGCAATGGGGGTGCTGCATTAATGGCAATAGAAGTGCTGCACTGATGGCAATGGGGGTGCTGCACTGATGGCAACGGGGTGCTGTATTCATGCCAATGATGGGGCTGCATTCATGGCAATGATGGGGCTGCATTCATGGCAATGGTGGGGCTGCATTCATGGGAATGGGAGTGCCGCATTTATGGCACCTGTGAGGCTGCAGATGGGCACTGACCCTTATTTTGCTTCACAGTTCTTTATTTAGAATGTATGTTTTTTTTTCTGAAACTTCCCTCATAAAGTGCAGGTGTGTGTTATATGCCAACAAATACAGTATATCCAAATAACACACCCGAGCTCATCTCTTCACCACACACAGCCACAAAAGCAAGAGAATTCTTGTTGAGCAGTGTTTAAGTGCTCGAACGAACACACCTAGACCAAATTTTAATGGTTCAAAGAATGTCAGGCAAAGTGGTCGACCCTCATGCATGTTCACTTCATCAAATCTGGCCCTATTTGAAAAAGTTTGCCCCTGCATTAGAAACATCAACAACTTTGATAATACTGGGAGGCTGCTACTGAAGAAATTAGAGTCACTAGTCATATTTCTTGCTGACAAGCCTAATACAATTTTGCTGTTTTAGGTATCCTGTACTGTCTAGATATTTTAGCCAAACCATTTTGCAAAAGAAGCAGAAGGCATGAAATCTCCCATTTTTTTAATTTTCTTCCTCTGTTTTCATTTCTCATCCCCTCTCCCCACCCCATTTGAACTTACTGCTTTTCCTGTCCCCACCTTTGCTCACTCTACTCACACATGCCCCTAATAACCAACAGTTTACCATACTGTCCACGTCCCCTCTCCCTGTGTGACACCACCTTTATGGGATTGTACACCCCATTAACACTCATCATACCATAAGAACATACCTAAAATATAAAATAAACACACAACAAGGATTGTGGAAAAGCTTAGGCTGTGGCCCCTTTATTGGGTTTAAAACAATTTTAATTATGAAATGAACTTTAACCTTTAATACCAAACAGAACCGCTGTTAACCATTAACAGACCGACATTACCCAAAAGATAGACCTTCAATATCAATCAGAACTGTTGTTAACCAATAACAGACCAACATGCTTATTCACTAAGACTCAAGCAGCAATATCTTATACAAATCAAGTAACAGCATACCAACCACTGTCCACCCACAAAGTGGGCGACATTACCCACATAAAGAGGGACCACGACAAGGGGAAATAACAAAGGGGAGGGAGGGTGGGAGAGCAAGTCAAAAGATCCAAAAGGAAGGCTGAGGAAAATCCAGAGGTGAGTCCAGCTGAGAGATCTGAGGTAAAT
Source organism: Lithobates pipiens (assembly GCF_037356315.1). Classification (NCBI taxonomy): domain Eukaryota; kingdom Metazoa; phylum Chordata; class Amphibia; order Anura; family Ranidae; genus Lithobates; species Lithobates pipiens. The sequence continues at coordinate 582,846,255 of NW_027507748.1, read as the reverse complement.
GATAACTCCACCCAGTGACAGGAGAGGATATAGGTAAGAGGTTACACTTATTGGCTAGGTCTTTGCCGCCAAAGGATTTGTCACCAATTCAGTGCTCAGTAGCTGAGGTAAATCTCCCTAGCAACAGCAGGCAGCTTGTCACCTGAAACACAAAACAGAAAGAACCAGCAAAGAATCCAAAGAGAGTCATGTACTTAATAATCACCACAGCCCTCTATTAAGAGTAAAATGTATTTATAAAACAAATTGGTGGTAGGGGTGGCAATCCCATGGAGCCACCCTATTTTATTCTTTCATGGCCCTGACATGGGATTGTACACCCCATTAACACCCATCATACCATAAGAACATACCTAAAATATAAAATAAACACACAACAAGGATTGTGGAAAAGCTTAAGCCGCAACCCCTTTATTTGGTTTAAGCACTTTAAGACCGGGCCTCTTTTTTAGATGTGGTGTTTACAAGTTATACAAAAAGTGTGTACCAAAGCACTGATATGACACTAAAGTACTAAAATCAAAAAAATAGAGAAAACCCAAATGATCACTCTGCAACCATCTTCATGGTGTTCTGACACCTTAAATCATTGAATATATTGCAAATAATAGTACGCTGAAATCAACTTTCTACTTAAAAAGTGCACGCATGAATATATGTGAAAAATTATAAAGTGTAATAAGTGCTATGTATTAAAAATAATAAAGTGCAATATATCATATGTATATATAAAGTGCTCCGTGCTAAATGCTTATCACGCTTCAATAAAAATCATCATTGAGTGCTAAAGCAATCTGCTGACCAAAATTATTCAAATTGAAGACTCCCACATACATCTTCACAAGCAGAGAAAAATTAATTGTAAACAGGTTCTACTGGTCCCTAACAGAAGTCCTTGAATATATTTCACATGGGTATGTCTTATCATCAATCATTAACCAAATCTACAGTGCTGTCTTATCATCAATCATGAACCATATCCACAATGCTTAAGGTATTCAGGCTCATTCCTCCTTTAAACTTCTCCTTTTACACACAATTCTGTGATTCTTCAGTACATTCATCAGCCGAGTAAATTCAAAATTGCGCCCGCTCATGGAATGGCGACAAACTTTTACCCTTAAAAATTTCTATGGGCTACATTTAAAAATTTCTATCGGTTGCACGTTTTGTGCTACAAAGGAGGTCTAGAGCGAGAATTATTGCTCTCGCTCTACCGATCGCGGCGATACTTCACATGTGTGGTTAGAACACTGTTTTCATATGTATATGCATATATATATATATATATATATATAGACTCCGTTTTTTATTTTTTGCGATATAAGCAGACATTTGGAAAAAAAACAATATTTTCTTTTTTCTATTTTAAAAGAAATCCAATAAAATCTAATTTCGTTATAAATTTAAGCCAAAATGTATTCTGCTACACGTTTTTGGTAAAAAAAATTGTATAATAATTGGTTTGTGTGATCACGGACATATGTACGCAAATGATCATGTACATATGTGTGCAGGTGATCACGTACATATGTGTGCAGATAATCATTGGAACATGTGATTTTAGTGGGACATATGTGGGGGACATGTGTTTTTTTATTTGGGGACATGTCTTTTTATTATTTGGGGACATGTGTGTTTTGGGGACATGTGTGGTGACATGTTTGTTTACACTGTAGGTTTATACTAGACTGGTGATCAGTTAGTAAAAAGCTGTAAAACAGCTCATACTCACTGATCACCAGCCGGCTGCAGCGATCTGCTCTCCTCTCCTCAGCGACGACTTCGGTGTGAGGAGAGGAGAGCCGATTGCCTAGCAACCGGCTGTTTGTTTACTTCACATGATGGCCATGATTGGACACGGCCGTCATGTGATATGGAGGGCCAATCACAGAGCCCTCCTGCCGATCCAAGATGCGCCATGTCCGGGTGACACGAGCATATTGGGATCACGGCGCTGCACGGGCACGCGCGCGCGTGATCCCCCTACTTCTGAAGGAGGTTCCTGATTGTCCACTCAGAAGTAGAGAGCTCCCACCCGGCCGTATATGTACATTGGCCGGGTGGGAAGTGGTTAAAAAAAAGGGTCACTTTTATTCCAATTACAAGGAATGCAAACATCCCTTATAATAGAAAAAAACATGACAGCACCTCTTAAATATGAGATCTGAGATCAAAAAGAGCTCGGATCTCATATTTACACAAAAATGAAATAAAAAAATAAAAAAATAAAAAAATGTTGTTATTTAAAAAAAATTAAAATAAAATGGCCCTTTAAGAGCTATGGGCGGAACTGATGTTATGACATTGCTTCTGCCCTGCAGTGTCATGGAGATGGGTGGGGTCCATCTTCCCCTCACTCATCTCCATGTCAGCCCAGGGGACAGATGCGATCACCTCCACTGCTGCCAACGGCTCTGGTAAGCAGCGGGGGCCCTCTCCCGCCATAGATAAAAGTGATCTTGCGGCGAATCTGCCACAGAGACCACTTTTATCTTGTACTGGACCGCTGGCCGAACACGGAGATACCAGGGTACATCGGCGTGCGGCAGTCCGGAAGTGGCAAAAACTATTTTAATTCTGAAATCCAGTTTAACCTTTAATACCAAACAGAACCGCTGTTAACTATTAACAGACCAACATGCTTAGTCACTAAGACTCAAGCAGCAATATCTTATATTAACCAAATAACAGTTGACCTTACCACTGTCCACCCACAAAGTGGGCGACATTACCCAAAGACCAGGTTACTAACCTGGCCCCACCCCACCACAGCGGCCTAAACAATCGCTCTTTACAATTCAGCATTGAAAATGCCCTTACCAATGACTGAGAAAATGTACCAAAAACATACCTTTCAAATTTGAAATGATAAAGAGGGACACCTTTTTACACAGTAAGTAGCAAAGAACATGTCCCTGGTTACAGGGACCTCAAAGATCTAATATGCAGAAATGATTGGCTAAACAACACAAGTGCTTTTTTCTTACATCTACTTTACCTTTATAATGGCTTTTCAAAATAACAAATGCAGTAATCTGGATAAAAAGTTTAGTGCAGCATAACCCTTTGGCAGTAAAATAGTACATTTTGTATAGAGATGAACACCTCAGACCAAAATGAGGGACAACTAAAGCTGCACGGACAGAGGGAGTTGGTCCCAAAGGAGGGACAACTGTGCACTAGGGATGAGCTTTATGTTCGGGTCGAACATGAGTTCAACTCGAACATTGGCTGTTTGATCGTTCATCGAAATACAAACATTATGGGGCGTTCGCGCCAAATTCGAACAGCACGTCACACCCCATAATGCACTGTGACATTGCAGTGCATTGCTGTCTGATTATTGGCCGAGCATGCATTATGACCCACATGCTTTGGCCAATCACAGCGCCATAAGCAAAGAGAGCCATAACTGGCCAAAGGCTCAGCTCTCAAGTCCACGTCCCACACTATATAAGGCCGCCTGCACATCTGCCCTGTGTAGTGTGTTGCTGGCGTTGACCTAGAGAGAGTGTAATTTCATTTAGATTGAGCAGGCAGGTGATTCAGTTAGCTGCAGTGTATCTAGTATACATAGTATGTACACCCAGGCTTGTATAATATATATATATAGTATTGTTATGTATATTATATATATATATATATATATATATATATATATATATATATACATATATATATCCACTGTATCCAGTTTAGCTAGATCTGACTGCAGGCCAATCCTGGTGTACTTTTTCTAGTAAACTTCAGGCGGTGTTTTGCTAATAAAATTTTACAGCATGTCTGGAAGGCCACCAAGGAGAGGCAGATGCTCACAGGCTACTAAAACAGGGCAAGCAGGCTCTGTGTCTACAACCAACAGTGCTGGTCATGGACACGGTGCATCCTCAGCACATGGCCGTGGGGCCTTTTTTTTCAGTAGCTGGCCATGTTGATCCACAACATGCAGAACAGTTGGTAGAGTGGATAACTAAGCCGTTCTCATCCTCCTCATCCTCCACCACCAAGGCTCAGAGTAGTTTACCTGCCAATGCAGCTGATAAAGTAGCTCAATGTCATCAGTCACTCCTTCCCTAGCCTGACCATCATGCACGGAGGAGTCTTTTGAACTGTTTGACCACAGTGTCGGGTACATGCTGCAGGAGGATTGTTTTGGAGCGTTTTGATGGGCTCCGATGATGGTACCCAGGTTGGGGAAGGCAGTAACGTGAGCTCAGAGAGAGGGGGTGCCCAAGAAGGACAAGAAACTGGCAGTCATGTTCCCCCAGCTGCAGCATACTGCCAGGTTTGCTCCAGTGATGAGGAGGGAGGGGATGATGAGGTCACTGACTCCCCGTGGGTGCCTGATAGGAGCAAGGAGTGGCACATCTCCAATGAGGCAGGATGCCCTCCAGTGGTCAGCTTAAGGGCAGCCACCCAACTGCATCACACTGCAGAGCTCCACATGTGCAGGGTGCTGCTGACTCCCCACGTATTTTGAAAAGTTCTTTTGGTGTGGGCCTTTTTTGATATCTGTGCAGCAGATCACACCATTGCTGTTTGCAACATATGTCTGAAGCATATCAAGCGTGGCCAAAACAGCAGCCGCTTGGGCACCACATGCTTGACCAAACATTTGTCGACCTCCCATGCAGTCTGTTGGCAACAGTACTTAAAAGACCCACACCAAAGAACAAGGCGGACCTCTCCTTGCTCCTCATCAGCTGGGTTCTCCAACCCCACTATACCTTCAGTCCTCTCAGAAACCTGAACTGAGAGGAATGAAGGTGTAGAATTAGGTGTTCCAAGTACTTGCGGGCAATCTGCTATCGCTACACCAACATCCGATTGTAGCAGGTAAATTTCCCTACCCCAGTTACTAAACCGTCGAAAGAAATTCGGTCCCAGCCATCCACATGCTCAGCAGCTGAATTCTAGCTTGGCTAAATTGCTAGCACAGACTCTGCCCCCTTTCATGAATTTGTGGAATGTGCGGTACCTCAGTGGCAGGTTCCCAAACGCCATTTCTTTTCACGGAAGGCCAATCTGGCTCTCTACCGGCATGTGGAAGGCAATGTCTTGGCCTCGTTGGACAGGGCGGTCAGTGGTAAAGTGCATATTACCGCTAACTCGTGGTCCAGCAGGCAGGGACAGGGATGTTACTTTTCTTTCATTGCACACTGAGTAACTCTGTTGGCAGCTGGGCAGGATACAGGATAGGATGCAGTATTGTTGCAGCTTGTTCTGCTACCATCCTCCTAAATGCTAGTAGTGGTGATTCTGCCACACCTATCTCCTCCACCCTCTCCTCTTCTTCTTCCTCTATGGCCTTTTCCTCTGCAGATTTGTCCTTGGAACCAGCGGTGCTCAGTAGGCATTCAAGGGGCTACGCAAGCACTCAGGAAAAAAGATGGCATGAGGTGCTTTAGTAAGGGGACAGGAGCCACACTGGGGCAGAGATTCTGTCAGCTCTGCAGGGGTAGACTCAGAGGTGGTTGACGCCACACCAGCTTCAGCCAGGAATGGTGGTTTGCGACAATGGCACCAACCTCCTCTCCACCCTCTGACAGGGACAGTTGACTCATGTTCCCTGTTTGGCTCACCTCCTTAATTTGGTGGTGCAGCGGTTCTTTTGCAGGTACCCTGGCTTACAGGATCTCCTGAGGCAGGCCAAGAAAGTCTTTGGGCATTTCCGCCGGTCATATAATGCCAGTGCTCGGCTGGCTGACCTTCAAAGGGAATGAAACCTGCCCAAGTACCGCCTCATTTGTGACATGCTAACCAGGTGGAACTCAACGTTGGCAATGCTGCAGTTGCTGCAAGATTAAGAATGCATGCACTGTCCTGTCACCATTTGAGGAGGCCACGAGGATGGTGAGCAGTGACAGTGCATGCATCAGTGATACTGTCCCTCTTGTCTTCCTGTTGGAGCACAAGCTTTGTGGAATAATGGACAGAGCATTTGAAGCAGAACAGAGGAAGGAAGAGGAGGACTTCCTTACCTCTCAAGGCCCCCTTTATCCAGACAGTATTCCTGCTGGCCCGCCAATCACACAGAAAGAGGAGGAGGAGGATGAGGATTGTGTCAGCATGGAGGTGGAGCCTAGCACTAAGCATCAACAGCAGTCTTCAAGGGATCATTTTCAGTCCCCAGAAACCCATGGACTTGTACATAGTTGGGAGGAGATGGCTGTGGATCATGTCATCCTTAGTGACCCAGAGGACTCCGGATCAAATGCCTTAGCAAGCCTTCGCTGCATGGCCTCCCTGATCCTGCAAAGCCTGCGAAAGGACCCTCGGATTCGTGGTATCAAGGAGAGGGATCATTACTGGCTGGCAACCCTTCTTGATCCACGTTACAAGTGGAAGGTTGCGGAACTTATCCAGCCTTCGCAGAGGGAGCAAAGGATGAAACATCTTTGGGAGGCCTTGCAGAAAGGTTTGCGCAATGCGTTTCCAGAGCCTGTGAGGTTACAATTTCGTGGTCCTCCTGGACAATGTGTTGCTGAGACTTTGATCAGTCACAGAAGGAGCGGTGGAGAAGGTAGCCATCTGACCGATGTGTTCAGACAATTCTTTAGTCCGCAGCCTCAAGGTCTGATCGGTTCCAGCAACCATCGCCAGCGTCTGATTTACATGGTGCAGGAATACCTAGGGGCAAGATCAGACTTGGAGACCTTTCCAAACAAATATCCATTGGGTAATTGGGACTTGAGGATGGATCACTGGCCAGAGTTTGCACAATATGCAATTGAGCTACTGGCCTGTCCTGCATCCAGCATTCTTTCTGAATGCACATTCAGTGCTGCTGGAGGCTTTGTAACTGATCACAGAGTGCGCCTGTCCACAGACTCAGTTGATCGGCTCACCTTCATAAAAATGAATCAGTCTTGGATCACCAGCTACCAAGCACCTGATTCATTCTTCTATGAATTTGAGATCCCTTGAAGACTGCCTATGCTGATGCTGAGTGACTATCCTGTTATGCTGAGTGACTATCCTATTCCTCCTCAATGTTCATGTTGATAGCTTCTAAGAACATTTTTGTTTAAGGGCACCACCACCAGTGCCCAATTTTTCTACCCCTGTGCCGTATAATTATAATTTTTGCTGTAATATTTCACAGCAGGGCTAATTCTTGTGCTCAACTAGAGTATCTGTGAGGCTTTACAGTGTTGTGCCACCGCCTAAGGTCCAATTTTTCTGCTCCTGTTTAACAGCGGCATGTAATTACAATTTTTGATCAAATATCTCATAGCAGGGCCTGTTCCTGCACCCACCAAGAGTAACTGTGAGGGCTTACAGTGTTGTTGCACCACTACCACACCACCACCAAAGGCCCAATTTTTCTGCCTCTGTTCAACAGGGGCATGTAATTACAATTCTTGATATAATATTTCACAGCAGGGCCCGTTCCAGTGCTCACCAAGAGTAACTGTGAGGGCTTACAGTGTTCTGGTACCACCAACACCTAAGGCCCAATTTTCTGTAGAGTATATATGGCAGGCCGTATAGTATATACAGGCGGTCCCCTACTTTCAAACATCTGACTTACAAATGACTCCTACTTACAAATGGAGGGAGACAACAGGAAGTGAGAGGAAATCTACCCTTAGGAAGGGAAATTCTCTCCTGTAAAAGTTAATATAGGAAAAAGATGTCTCCATTGATGTTTTATCACCAATCCTTGTTTCCCTAATAACCCCAAATTTTCAAAATCCAATTGTCATTGGGACAGAAAGTGAGGTGAAATCTTCCGAACAGGGGCACAGACAGCAAAACAAATGTTACAGGGGTGATAACTCTTCCCTATGTTATCCAAAAAGCTTAAAAATAGATTTATTGGCTGGAGTTAGACTTAAGCCGCGTACACACGGGCGGACTGTATGGCCAACTTAGTCCGTCAGACAATCCGACGGACAGTCCGTCCTACTTTCGAATGAACGGACTTGACCACACACGGATGCACAAACAGTCAGTCGAAAGCTTGCACGATGACGTGTACAGCACGTACGACGGGACTAGAAATAGGAAGTCCAATACACAGCAATGCAACCTTTCGCCGTGTAAATCCTTTCTGAGCATGCGCCATACTTAGTCCGTCGAACTAGCCTACTCACGAGCGGATTGTCCGCTAAAACCAAAGTATGACGGACAATATTACGGAAATTCCGAAATACTTAGTCCGCCAGACTGCACGCTGAAAAAGTCCGCTGAAGCCCACACACGAGCGGACTGTCCGCTGAAATGTGTTTCGACGGACTAAGTTGGCCAGACAGTCCGCCCGTGTGTACGCGGCTTTACAAAATATACCTGTTCCAAATTACAAACAGATTCAACTTAAGAACAAACCTACAGTCCCTGTCTTGTTTGGACCGCCTGTATACTGCTGTTCAGAGTATATAGGGCCTGGGGGCCCCACGCCTTTTCTTTTATTAATTTTAGGTGTGAGGTTCCCTTTAATATCCATACATGACTCAAAGGGCCTGCTAATGGGCTGGGGGGGTGCCCATGCGTTTTTTTCTCAATAATTTTCATCCATATTGCCGGGACCCGACTGTCAGAGAGGTTACCTGGCTGGACGACTTTCTGGCCCCTCTGGCATGAGTCGGTGTGCATGTTCCTGTGAGCACTGGTTCGCGTGCCTCTATGGGCGCCGGTGTCTGTGCACACGCGCGTCTGGGTGTGCGCGCACCTGTGTGCTTTGGCACCCCCTATTTAGTTCGGCTGAACCCATTGCCCGGTGCTGCCTGATCAACAGCTTCCCGTAACCTTGCTCCTGTACCCGTATCTCTGCTCTGGTTACCTGGCGACTCGGCTTGCCCCTCAGAATCCCTGGTTTTCTGCCTGTACCTGACCTCAGCTTGTTTGACTTCATTCCTACCTACTCCTCTGTACTTCGTTGCCCCCACGTTACCGAACTCGGCCTGCACCCGGACTTGCCTGCTCCGCTCCTGCTCAGCACCTGTTGCCTGTGTTCCTGTCTACCATCTTGCTGTCTGAAGATTCTCCACTTTCAGCATCTGGATCCACATTACCAGGCTCTCATACTACTCTGTACTCCCGTGCTTCCTGTCCTCTTTATCAGGGGCCGTGAGTCGGATACATAAGGGAGACCACCCTCTGCCCAAGCAGACTCGCCGGTCAGGTACGTAGCAGTTTGATAATATCAGGCAGCCATGACCGAGTCCGGGCAGGGGGCCTCCCCCATGGATGAACTTTGTAGGCACCTAGCGTTCCTTACCCAATCGGTGAAAAACCTACAGGACGGCTACTCTAGATTGGAAGAACAAATCCAGGGCTCTGTCTTCACCTTCTACTTCTCAGGGAGCAGCTTCTGCCATATTCACCCAAGCACCCACTGTAGTAATGCTTCTTCTTGAACCCAGGGTACCCATGCCTGAAAGTTTCTCTGGATAACAAAGTAAATATTGCACTTTCCCCAATGCCCGCAAGCTCTAATTCGCTCTACAGCCTCATACCTTTTCTTTGGAAGCTACAAAGGTGGGCTTTGTCATTTCCCTTCTGTCTGGCGAGTCTCAAACCTGGGCCCTCCACCTGCTGGAGCAAAAGTCCCTAACCCTGGACTCTCTTGAAAGTTTCTTTGCGGCTATGTCACAGCTATATGAAGACCTCCAACTAACTGCAACAGCCGAAGCTGCACTGCTTTCCTTGCAGTAAGGTCGCTGAGCGGCCGAAGATTACGCAGTTGAATTTAGACACTGGAGCTCTAATACAGAGTGGAACAATGCTGCCCTGCATCATCAATTTCGCATGGGACTATCCGATCCCCTTAAAGATGAGCTGGCACGTGTCAGAGTACCTCAGACCCTGGATGCGCTCATCAATCTCTCCATCCAAATCGACCGCCGCCTAAGAGAGAGACATTCTGAAAGGTCTTCTGGTCACTCTCGCCCTATCTGGATGCTTCCAAGGGTACCCAGTCCACCCAGTCATGTTCCACCTGCCTCTTCAATTCCGGTTTCAGTGGCCCCAGAGCCCATGCAACTCGGCCTGCTCCGCCCTTCTCTTACTCCGGAAGATCCGTGAACAGGCCCATAACCTGTGCTTGTATTGCAGAGAACCCAGACATTATGCGAGATCCTGCTCCAACAAGACACGTAAATGCCTGCCTCTCTCTTCCTTGAGTACACCTGTCTTGCCTAAAACTGGTTCTCACCTGGCTCTTGCTGTTGTTTTGCAGCTTTCCGGAAGGACTATCCCAGTGTCTGTCATCGTTGACTCCGGAGCATGTAGCTGCTTCATTGACCTAGCCTTTGCTACAAACCATGACATTCTTCTTCAACCGAAGGCCCGGGGTCTTGCAGTATATTTAGCGGATGGTTCCATACTCAGTTCTGGTCCAGTCATCCAGGAAACAGTTTCCCTGTTGACCATCGTAGGTTCTCAGCATCAAGAGCTTCAATGTTTGGACACTATTTCCTCTCCCCTTTTTCCAATCATATTGGAAATGCCCTGGTTGCAGGCTCACAACGCCAGCATCGACTGGACCATGGGTGAAATTCAGTTTCTTTCTGAGTACTGCAGTCAGCACTGTCTATGTGGAACATCTTGCAAGACATCCCAGCTTCTCTGTATGAATTCAGATACCGAGCTACGCCAATCAATCCCGGAACCTTACCATGACTTTTTGGATGTATTTAGCAAAAAGGGGGCAGAGACTCCCTCCACATAGGCTATATGACTGCCCGATAGAACTTTTACCCGGAACAGAAGTCCCCTTCAGAAGGATCTTCCCATTAACTGAGCAGGAGCACCTTGAAGGACTATATAGATGAGAATCTGAAGAAGGGGTTCATCTGCCCCTCTACCTCCCCAGCCGGTGCAGGCATCTTTTTTGTTGAAAAAAAGGATCATTCCTTATGTCCTTGCATCGACTACCAGGAACTAAATAAAATCACTATTAAAAACAGATACCCGCTACCACTGGTACCAGAACTCTTTTAAAGGCTGGGAACTGCAACAATCTTTACAAAGTTGGATCTCTGCGGAGCTTACAATTTAATCCGCATCCGGAAAGGGGATGAATGGAAAACAGCCTTTCGTACTCGATTTGGCCACTACGAGTACCTTGTTATGCCCTTTGGCCTGTGCAATGCCCCAGCGACTTTCCAGCACTTCGTCAATTACATTTTCCATGACTACCTGGACCTGAATGTCATTGTCTACTTGGACGACATTCAATTTTTTTCCTCCTCACTGACCCATCATCGCAGGCATGTCCGGAACGTGCTGACTCATCTGAGACAACATGGGCTTTATACCAAACTTGAAAAATGCGAATTTGAAATCCAATGTGTGCAATTCTTGGGCTTAGTCAATTCGGCTGAAGGCATCAAGATGGACCCTGAGAAAGTATCTGCCATTCTGGATTGGCCTGCACCCACAGACAAAAAAGGGGTTCAGCGCTTTATTGGCTTTGCCAATAGGGATGAGCTTCTTGTTTGAGTCGAACGTACGTTCGACTCGAACATTGGCTGTTCGGCCGTTCGGCGAATTCCGAACGTTTGGGCCGTTCGTGTCAAAATTCGAGTGACGCGTGCACGGACCACAATGCACTGCGGTGGCGCAGTGCATTGCTGCCCCATGATTGGCCAAGCATGCACTGTGACCCCGCATGCTTGGCCAATCGCAGCGCCGGCAGCGAGGAGAGCCATGATTGGCCACAGGCATCCTGCCTGTGGCCAATCATAGCTCAGGCTGTGTAGTGCACGCCCCACACTATATAAGGCCGCCTTTGAGGCGGCCTCGTGTAGTGTGTTACTTAGCATCTGAAGCAGTGGGTGTTCTGTGTACCTTCAACACAGTACACACCAATCGTTTTTGGCTGATTTCCTATCTTGCTGCTGTGTAGTGGTTGTTGTCTGTGCCCTGACTGCAGTATACACCACTATATTCACCTCACCTATATAGCTAGTGATCTAGCTTTAACCACTTAACAACTGCCCATTGCCGATTAACGGCTTCAGGGGGGTTGTTTAACTCTGAGAGGCCGTTAATTAACGGCCTCCCAGAATTCTGCTCTCGCGTGCCCCGAGGTGTGCGCACTCGAGAGCATCCGTGACCGCCGGGTCGCATCACGGATCACGGTAAACGGCCGCTCATAGCGGCCGTTTACCACGTGATTGCTCCGTCAAATGACGGAGTGATCACTTGGAAACAAACCGGCGTCATGTTATGACGCCTGTTCCTCCCTCCCCTCTCTGTACCGATCGGTACAGCGGAGGGGAAAGAGATCGGTGTCAGCAGCGATGTGGGCTGCATCTGCAGTGCCCACATCGCTGCTCACTGAATTTAACCCCTCAATTCCCTGCCAATACTCTGCAATACCAGTGCATACTCTGCAGTACCCTGCCATTACTCTGCAGTACCCCGCCATTACTCTGCAGTGCAGTACCTTGCCATTACTCTGCAGTGCAGTACCCTGCCATTACTCTGCAGTACCCTCCATTACTCTGCAGTAACCCATATTACTCTGCAGTACCCCCCAATACTCTGCAGTACCCGCCATTACTCTGCAGTACCCGCCATTACTCTACAGTACCCCCAATACTCTGCAGTACCCTGCTATTACTCTGTAGTACCCCGCCAATACCCCGCCAATACTCTGTAATACCCTGCCATAAATTGCCATACCCAGCCATACTCAGAGATACCCAGCCATACTCGGTGATACCCTGAAATACCCAGCCATAGACGCCCCCCCACCCCTCACCGCCCTCCGGTGCTTCTACCAACTCGCCAGTACGATCAAAGCCAGAATCTTTTTTTTATTTTTTATTTCAGGCTTCCCAGCCTAGAGGTGAGATGTGGGGTCATATTGACCCCCCAGATTTCACTGTAAAGAGGACCTGTCACCCCATATTCCTATTACAAGGGATGTTTACATTTCTTGTAATAGGAATAAAAGTGATCAAAAATATATTTTTGGGGAAAAAAATGTCAAACTAACATAAATAAAGTAAAATGAACAATAAAAAAATAAAATAAAAATTAAAGCGCCCATGTCCCCATGTGCTCGCATGTGCCACACATGTGAGGTATCGCCGAGAATGTTAGAGCGAGAGCAATAATTCTAGTCCTAGACCTCCTCTGCAACTCAAAACATGTAACCAGTAAAAAAAAATTAAAGCGTCGCCTATGGGGATTTTTTAAGTAGCGACGTTTGGCGCCATTCCACGGGCATGTGCAATTTTGAAGAGTGACATGTTTGATATCTATTTACTCAGCATAACTTCATCTTTCACTTTATGCAAACATTGGGCTAACAAGTGGTTAATAATAGAGCTTGCAGTCAGTAGTGTTAGGAGATAGTGCGTGCTGTCTGCGTGCTCTGTACCCAGTACATACCGCTATAATATAGGGCAGGCCCCTACTTTCAAACATCCAACTTACAAACATCTCCTACTTGCAAACGCAAGGAGACAGCAGCAAGTGAGATGAAAAAAGATGGACGACAAAACAAATTATACAGGGGTGATAACCCTTCCCTATGTTTTCCAAAAAGCTTAAAGATAGTTTTTTTGACTGGAGCTACACTTTAAAAATGTACCGGTTGAAAATGACAAACAGATTCAACTTAACACAACAAACCTACACAGTCCCTGTCTTGTTTGCACCGCCTGTATACTGCTGTTCTGAGTATATAGGGCCTGGGGGCCACACGCATTTCCTTTTTTTAATATGGGTACGGGGTTCCCCTTAATATGCGTACAAGACCCAAATAGGCTGGTAATGGGCAGGGAGGGCTACCCATGCCATGTTTCTCAATGATTTTCAACCATATTGCAGCAACCAGATATAACATTAAAACCGCAAGCAGTTTTAAATGGTGTTATTTCCGTTTAATGTCATTTTGTGCAGGGACTGTTCTAAACACGGGAAACACGTGGCACTTCACAGGCATACTACAGACACCCCCCAGGCACCATATTTAAAGGAATATTTCACTTTTTTTTTTTCACTTTAATCGTCATTAAAATCCGTGCTCCCGCCAAAACGGCAGTTTTTAAAACTTTTTTTTGCAGTGACCCATGTCCCCTGAGGCAGGAGGCAGGTCCCCAAACCCTTTTTAGGACACTATCTTGCATATTAGCCGTTAAAATTAGCACTTTCCAATTCGAACGTTCGAGTCCCATAGACTTCAATGGGGTTCTAACGTTCGTACCGAACGCGGGGGTCGTTCGCAAGTTCTGGCGCGAACCGAACCGGGGGGGTGTTCGGCTCATCCCTATTTGCCAATTTCTACAGGAAATTCATCAAGGGGTTCTCCTCCATAATTGCTCCCATTACCGAGCTAACCAAGCAAGGGACCTGATTCTGCTGGACTCCTGAAGCACAGTTGGCCTTTGAAAAACTCAAGGGGCTTTGTACTTCGGCTACCATTCTCAAGCACCCACATCCAGCTTTACCCTTCGTTCTGGAAGTCGACACATCCGAGATCGCGGTTGGAGCGGTACTCTCCTGACGGCCCTCCTTTACCCAGTGGGATTTTTCTGTCGTAAACTTTCATTATCGGAAAGAAATTATGATGTAGGAGATAGCAGCTGCATATCCTGCACCATTAACATCGTTTAGGGACAGGTTTAAAATTATGATTGTGATAAAGGAGAGCCATTTGCAACAGAAAAATAAAGGAAAGCCTTGCGAAAAGTTAAAATTGCTGAATCATCTCTATTGGGCAATGGGAATGGCTAAGGCATGAAAAAACTGCCTATCCCTGTCTTGCTAATCCAATTCTGCAAACAATTTTGTCCAGCAAGTTATCAATTACTTCAACTAACCAGACTGAACTTAGTGGAAAAGCAGTTCTAAAGTATTTTATATACAGAAGAACAGATTGATTCTATAGCAGTAGCGAAATTACAATTTGTGACCCAATAGCAATATAAACATAGCTTCTAAAAACCTTTTCAGAACTTTTTACCAAAAGCAAGAATTGTATGCAAAGTCATTGTGTCTTAAACTCCTACTAACAGTTTTATGAGAGTGTGGAAACAACCACTTTGATACATCTCATATAAAGGCCAAAAGAGTTCTGCAAAGTCCTCAAAGGAGAAGCAATTGGTGACATAGATAATGCAGGTTGTTTCAGCAAGGCAATGGAATATAATATCGGATATAACTGCAAATGGAAAACTGGTTTTAAGGACATTGTAGGCCTGAAACAGTGGAAACATAGCAAAACAAAACATCAGCTAATAAAGGGTTTGCTACCCTGAAGATGTCCAACTTTAACCTAAATATTAAGTGAAGACCAGGAAGAACCATATATCTTAGACAATTAATTGCATAAAACACTTTTCTAACATTCATCGATAAGAGTCTCTGGCTGGTGAACTGCTTGCTCCAAAGTGCAACAGCCACAACAACAGGGAAGAGCCCAAGTGAACAATATTCTTAGGGATACCATGCAAATTCAATATTCTGGCCAAAATGCTGAACACTATTTGCCAGACTGGAAATTACCACATTCAATCGATTTTGTCACATCTGTAAACAACAGGAAAATGCTCATCTAAAACAAAATTCACCCTGCCAAATAGAGCAAACATTTTACGTTTAAATAAATTTGTACCAAAACCGGTAGATACTCTTTTACCTTCTAATAAAACAAAATGCCAATAAGAAAATTTAAGGCCTGAGATGACAAGCACCCAGTCCACTAATAAAATTCTGCTCATAGACATAATGCCTGATACAAACAGCAAAAAGCTCAGGGACAACTGAATCACATAAACAGTATACTAGTTTCTGATAAGGGGGTTCTGAAAAGATACACTGGGTGTTATTTACGAAAGATAAATCCACTTTGCTCTACAAGTGCACTTGAAAGTGCACCTGGAAGCGCAGTCGCTGTGGATCCGATGGGGACATGCAAGGAAAATAAAAACAGCATTTAAACCTGCACATGATTGGATAATAAAATCAGCAGAGCTTCCCCTCAGATTTACAGCGACTACACTTTCAAGTGCACTTGTAGTGCAAAGTGGATTTGCCTTTCAACAATAACCCTCAGTGTCTTTTGTAGAAGTCTAAAACCATCCTGGCCAACTCTATAACACCCAGGAAATAATGTGGTGCAAGGCAGAACTGTGATTCAGCAGCCAAAGAGACATGATAAGTTTCATTAACCATCAAACTGGAAGACCAGGGGATCACTTTCCCCATGCTCACTGGACTATGGCTTTGAGAACAAACGTCCTACCAGGAAACAGTATTTTGCAAAGCAGATTTCTGCAGCACTGTAGTAGAAATACACTGAAATTTACTAAAAGAAAATCAGAGTTCTGTACTGAATTAAGAGGAAGAGGAGCATTGGAGCATGCAGATCTCTTTGGCTGAGCCACAGAGGGGTTCATGTAGCTACACCAAGAGCCTTACAATGCTTCACTATTGCATCTTCAAGCTGCCTATCAAGAAAATACATTTGAGATGAAGCAAGAAGAGCATGGCCAGGGAGTTACAAGCTCCTGACCGAAAGCATAGAATAAACAAAAAGATTTAATGTCAGATTTGACTAAAAGGGCATCTGACCAAATGATCTAATCACAAAAAGAGCTTGATATATTGTAGATTTAGGTATATCAATGAGAATAGGCTATCAACAATTAGATCAATAAGGAACATTTAGAGCCCTTTCATACTGTGCCACCCAGTGTGTCAGCGGTAAAGCAGCAACATTTTTAGCGCCGCTTTACCGTCGTTTTAGCGGCACTATTCGGCCACTAGCGGGCCAAAAAGGGGTCAAATCCGCCCGCAGGACGGCTTCTTTTAGGCGATTCACAGGCGCTATTTTCAGCACTAAAGCGCCTGAAAAACACCTCAGTGTGAAATGGGTCTTAGGAACTGACAAATGATTAAACTCATTGGATTCTTCAGGAATCACAGCTAGAAGTGATCGCTAAAATAAACAAATGGAGGAACTATATGAAGTGGGATCCTCTCTTCATAAATTTCTTTTGAAATATATATTTTTTTCCAAATAACAATTTTTATTTTATTTACTTTTTTCCACACATTCTATGACAAAGTTTGATGTATCGCAATACAGAAATGTAAAGTGTCACATAACTATCTATACATTATTTTTACATCACATTAGTTATTAGCAGTGCAAGTTAACTTATTCTAGCGATCCAAGGGATCCCTAGAGAACTCTTAGCATTAGGAGAAGGAAGAAAGAAAAGAAGAAGGAAGAAGAAGAGAGCTTGTCTTACTGGTTCAGCCTACCTGTTCATGGAGGGTCCTCCCGAAGATGCCACAGCTCCCAGACCCTATTATGAGCTTCCAATCTATCCTGTATTCTGGCATTAATTTTTTTATGATTGAAATATTTTAAAAACAGTATCATGCCAACAAGTCATTTTCTGTGACACGTGGTGTAATGTATGTGTACTGCTTTTTAACTTTTCCTAATAAAACAAAGTAGGAAAAATTATGTATAAAACACAATATTTAGGCAATGATGATAAGCTGACTGATCAGCCTGTTTGGCACACATGTAACCCCAAAATCTCCCCTAGCAACCCTGTCATGCTGTAATGCTGTATGCTGGACAGGATCACTAACCATTCTAACACAGTACCTGCAATAACTGCAGCAAATGAAATTACAATGAAGACATTTCACAGGTCAGAAGTGAAATATAAATGAAAGTACTAGAGAGCTAAAAGTGAACAGGAAGGGTTTTATACCCGGAAGTTAAGTGGAACAAGGCATGTATCCCAATATTAAAGTTGTCATTTATGCTTATTGAAATTATGCCTGTTGCATTCAGTTTGATGTATGCTGTATTCATTGCTTGGCCAGTTATGTTTGGTTTATAGTTTTCACAGTGCTCAGTGAATGTTGTTTGTCAAAATTATTGAGATAATAAACTCAAAGCACCCATCAGAGAGCCTCTGTATCTTGATTATTAATGCTAGTGATACAAAGGCCTGCTACAATGCTTACACAGACATTTTAAATGTATGCTGTTTATTATACTGTATAATAAAGTATCACTGTACCAGTAACTATTTCAGATTTTGTAAATGCTGCAATTAAAATACTTACATGCTTTATCTGTTACTCAGAGATTCTGGTAGTGAACTCTTTATGTTTAAATTACTGAGTTGCGTGTGCATACCTGCCACAACAGTTATGAAGGGGTCCATTAGTGCTTTTGGATTTTATGTAGGGGGAATGCAATAGGAAGATTAGGAATGCTCCAAGGTGAGTGGGTAGATTATGAGCAGACATAACAGAATCATACATCTGAAATTCCCAGGAAATAGAAGGAGGCAGCAGATGAATTAGGCCAACACACTTTATCTATAGCTAAAATGTCAAAGTTTAGATTGGATGTACCTTTGAAAGCATCACCGTTTCTTTGATATTCTTATGCTTCACATTGTCCACAAAAAGCAGAATGTAATGATTAATATGACTGTCCTCGTATGCATATAAAATTACAAGCTAAACATATAAAAACATTTCTTAAAAACATTAATATGCATGGATAACAATATTTATGTCAAGCATGTCTCTCTTTTAAATATAAATTCATAAAAATAAATAAATAAATAAATAAATATATATACATGTCAATGGCCCAAAAAAGTGTCAAAAGTGTCCAATGTGTCCACCGCAATGTCACAGGCATGATAAAAATCGCTGATCACTGCCATTACTAGTAAAAGAAAAAAGGCATAAATCTATCCCTTATTTTGTAGACGCTATAACTTTTGCGCAAACCAAACAATATACACTTATTGCGATTTATAAAAATATATAGAAGAATACATATCGGCCTAAACTGAGAAAAACATTATTTTTTTTTATTTTAGATATTTATTATAGCAAAAAGTATAAAATATTGTGTTATTTTTCAAAATGTTTACTCTTTTTTTGTTTATAACACAAAAAAATTAAAACCACAGAGGTGATCAAATACCCCCAAAAGAAAACTCTATTTGTGGGGAAAAAAGGACATCAATTTTGTTTGGGTACAACGTCGCACGACCACGCAATTGTTAGTTAAAGCGACACAGTGCCAAATAGCAAAAACTGGCCTGGTCAGGAAGGGAGCAAATTCTTCCAGGGCTGAAGTGGTTAAGGTTCATTTATCAAAGTATATGTTTATTTAGTAAATAGGGTCTTTGAAGCTGTGATCCCTTTGAATACCTAATCATGTGAAATTTGATTTTTTAATTGAACAGTTTCACCTTGTTCACTAATCTAAGTGAACATTCACTTTGCCAAGTGAACATACATGTCACAAAGTGAAAATGCTTTATTCACTTTAGAAGATCAATCCCAAAGTCTCATCAACGAAGTGAGAGGAAATCTTCAAGAGAAACACATATCTATAAAGCACTCTGTTTTAGTACTGTAGGAGGAAAGCCTTGAAAACCTTGAAAGCTTTTTATTGCTACATCCCTGTTGGAGATATTCTTCACCTCTTGTCTGTGTGACTACATTGTTATTGAGACAAGAAGCATGGGTAAATCTACTCAAGGCCTCAGACAGACAATCATAATAGAAGTTCCAATACTTTTGAACCTTTCCAAAACTATAAAAAATAGTTACAGTTTAAACTATTCTGTCTACTTTTTCCTTTTAATAATTTTTAGTAGGGGTCTTCAAGGGTTTGCAACAGTGAACAATGTTCAAATGAGGCACATGTTTACAGATTGTCAACTAACATGGGACTAAACAATATCCTTATTCTCCAAAAAGAATCTATACGCATTTACTACTTAACCGCTTGCCGACCGCCTCACGCCTATATATGTCGGCAGAAGGGCACATACAGGCAGAATTACGTACCTGTACGTTGCCCTTTAAGAGGCGGCCAGTGGACGTGCCCGCGGCAAACTCCGTGAGTCGGGTCGCAGGTGCCGCGGACTCGATCGCCTCACCGGGAGGAAGAACGGGGAGATGCTAATGTAAACAAGTATCTCCCCGTTCTCCCCCCGTGCATTTGTATAGCACTGATTGCTGTATAAATGACAATGGTGCCAAAAATGTGTCAAAAATGTCCGATGTGTCCGCCATAATGTCGCAGTCATGATAAAAATCGCCCATCGCTGCCATTTAAAAAAAAAAGAAAATTATTAATAAAAATGCCATAAAACTATCCCCTATTTTGTAAACGCTATAACTTTTGCGCAAACCAATCAATAATCGGTTATTGCATTTTTTTTTTTTACCAAAAATATGTAGAAGAATACGTATCAGCCTAAACTGAGTTAAAAAATTGTTTTTTTTTATATATTTTTGGGTGATATCTACAATAGCAAAAAGTAAAAAATAATGAGTTTTTTTCTAAATTGTCGCTCTTTTTTTGTTTTGCAAAAAATAAAAACCGCAGGGGTAATCAAATACCACCAAAATAAAGCTCTATTTGTGGGGAAAAAGGACGTCAATTTTGTTTGGGAGCCATGTCGCACGACCGCGAAATTGTCAGTTAAAGTGACGCAGTGCAGAATCACAAAAAGTGCTCTGGTCAGGAAGGGGGTAAATTCTTCCGGGGCTGAAGTGGTTAAAGTGATTTTAAGCGTAGCGGGCTTTGTTTTTTGTTTTTGAAATGACAAACATGTCATACCTCAACTGTGCAGTTCATTTTGCACGGAACCTCGATTTCTGAGGTCCCCCAGGGGCACTGGTAGCTCCTCCCTGCCTCGTATAACCCCCTAGGAGAAGCGCTCTCCTGGGGGGTTACCTTGCGGGCGTGCTCCCGAGTCCAGCATTTGGCATCCATAGACGCTGAATGTAGGATTCGGCCCTGCCCCCTGCGTCATTGGATTTGATAGACAGCAGAAGGAGCCAATGATTAAGCTGCTATCAATCTATCCAATCAAGAGCAGAGACAACGGGGAGAGGGTAAGAGCGCATCTCTGGCGTGTGAATCACAAGACTCAGGTGAGTAAAAGTGGGGGGCTGGGGGGCCGGTCAGTGACAGAAGTTTTTTTACCTTAATGCATAGGTTGCATTAAAGCGGGGTTCCACCCTAAAGTGGAACTTCCGCTCATTGGAACCCTCCCCCCTCCAGTGTCACAGTTGGCACCTTTCAGGGGGGAGGGTGGTGCAGATACCTGTCTAAGACAGGTATTTGCACCCACTTCCGGGCATAGACTCCCACGGGAGTCTATGCCTCTTCCTGTCCCTGCACGCTGTCGGCTGGGACACACACGGGTCCCAGAGACAGCGCGGACAATTCCTATTGCGCTGCGCGACTCGCGCATGCGCAGTAGGGAACCAAGATGTGAAGCCGCAGCGCTTCACTCCCTGATTCCCTCACCTAGAATGGCGGTGGCAGCAGCCGAGAGCCGAGCGATCGATCGGCCTTGGCTGCCGACATCGCTGGATCCTGGGACAGGTGAGTATCCATTTATTAAAAATCAGCAGCAGCAGTATTTGTAGCTGCTGGCTTTTAATAATCTTTTTCACAGTGAAATCCCTCTTTAAGGTGAAAAAACAACCCCTTTAATGGCCCTGTAATTAAATTTTGATAAAATTGTTCCTTGCTGTGCTTTTCTGCCTCCTTGTAATGTCCTCGTGAGCCCCTGATCTTTTTCTTTTCCCCCTCACTTCTGTTTGTTTGAATTGAGCAGTGCACATTAGTTGGTCATGTGCACTGCTCTATGTACACTACAAATCTCATAGTCCATAGTCCATCTCAGGAACAAGCAAGAGAGGGTGGTTTTCTTCCTTCATACAGGATTGGACGCCGGTGTAACGCCATATTCGGCGACCCATCGTAGTTTGCTACGGAAGTGACATTCTGTCACCGCCATCTTGCTACACCCCACACTCATCCACAGTAAGGATACACTAATGCCCTGTACACACGGTTGGAATTTCTGTTGGAAAATGTGCGGATCATGTTGTCGGAAAATCCAATCATGTGTGGGCTCCATCTGACTTTTGGATCTCAAATTTTCTGACAACAAAATCCGATCGCGTCAATTACGATCGTGTGTAGCCTAGTCCGACGCACAAAGTGCTACGCATGCTCAGAATAAATTAAAAGACGAAAGCTTTTGGCTGCTGGCCTCTTTATAGTTCCGATGTACATGTTGTACGTCACTTCGTTCTGAATGATCGGATTTTCCGTCAACTTTGTGAGACCGTGTGTATGCAAGCCAAGTTTGGGCCAAAATCCGTTGGAAAAAATCAGACCGATTTTGTCGTCGGAATGTCCGACCGTGTGTGCAGGGCGTAAGAAGGGAGAAAGCGGACATCTTGTTACACCCACCGGAGTTTTGCATTTACACGTATTTATAACAGTAAAGTGAGTTTATATAGTGAAATACAGTACTTAGAACTCCATCTGACTAGTTAGGTGTTGAATTTTAAAAGCAGCGGCATTCCCTGCTTATCTCACAGGTTTACTATTCTCACAGAAGTTCGCTGCTTTTAAAATTCAACATCTAACCAGTCAGACGGAGTTCTAAGTACTGTATTTCACTATATAAACACAGTTTAGTGCCGGTTCACACTTGTGCGATGCGATTGGGACAGTAATTTTTTTTATTGCGTGTTTGGTTATTACCAGCGCGATTGTATTGCGAATTTAATGCGAATTCAATGCGCTTAGAATGTAAATGAGGTACAGTTGCGTTTTGTGCTCAGGCCAATCAAAAAGGCAAGAAAAAAGGGGTGTTCCTGTGCTCTTCCCGCTTTTCTTTTGTGGGGAGAGTAGTGTCGTGAGTGTGGTTTCTTTGTGTGTAGTGAGAGAGGATTTTGATTTTTGGCCATTATGTTCCATCATATGCCGTTAATAATGGCAGCAGTTGTTACTGCTACTGCTGCAGTGATGATGACCAAAGCCAGGAGGAAAAGGAGCAGGAAGAGACTGATGAGTACACGAAGATATTGGGTCCATCCTATTATCCAAAATAGGGATGAGAGAGGCCAGTTCAGGATCCTCTACAATGATCTCAGGCAGCATCAGGAGAAGTTCTTCAACTATTCCCGGATGTCAGTAAATAGGTTAGTAACTGTACCTCATTTCCTTCTCCTCCCTCCTTTCTAATCACTGACATGCATCGCACTGACCACCAATCCCACTGACCACCAATGTAAGGGCATGCATCCCACTGACCACCAATGTAAGGGCATGCATCCCACTGGCCACCAATCCCACTGACCACCAATGTAAGGGCATGCATCCCACTGACCACCAATCCCACTGACCACCAATGTAAGGGCATGCATCCCACTGACCACCAATCCCACTGACCACCAATGTAGGGGCATGCATCCCACTGACCACCAATCCCACTGACCACCAATGTAGGGGCATGCATCCCACTGACCACCAATCCCATTGACCACCAATCCCACTGACCACCAATCCCACTGACCACCAATCCCACTGACCACCAATGTAAGGGCATGCATCCCACTGACCACCAATCCCACTGACCACCAATGTAAGGGCATGCATCCCACTGACCACCAATCCCACTGACCACCAATGTAAGGGCATGCATCCCACTGACCACCAATGTAAAGGCATGCATCCCACTGGCCACCAATCCCACTGACCACCAATGTAAGGGCATGCATCCCACTGACCACCAATCCCACTGACCACCAATGTAAGGGCATGCATCCCACTGGCCACCAATCCCACTGACCACCAATGTAAGGGCATGCATCCCACTGACCACCAATCCCACTGACCACCAATGTAAGGGCATGCATCCCACTGACCACCAATCCCACTGACCACCAATGTAGGGGCATGCATCCCACTGACCACCAATCCCACTGACCACCAATGTAGGGGCATGCATCCCACTGACCACCAATCCCATTGACCACCAATCCCACTGACCACCAATCCCACTGACCACCAATAGCTATCTTTTTTCTCCTTTTACTAGAACTCTTGTCTCTGACCATATTATTTGATTGTGAGTATGTGCTTTATCCTGTCACTTACATTGGTATTGTGGTTTTATTCTTAGTTTCGATGAATTGCTTCAGGTGCTTGGTAGACGTTTGGAGTATCAGAACACCACCTTTCGGAATAGTGTGCAGCCAGCGGAAAGGTTGCTTGTTACATTAAGGTAAACTTCTTAGATATACTTTGTTAACATTTTTGCTATACACCATAGTAGCACTAGTAATGAATGCAAAGAATGCAGACAGATATCACAACAAAAGTGTCTTCCAAAAAAGTATTTTTTTATTTTTTTTTAAAAACTTGTAATTATTTAGCAATTAAATATTTTGCAGGAAATATTTTCAAAATAATCTAACTCCTCCAACTTCCTCTGACTCTCTAACTTCCTCTGACTCTCTGACTTCCTCTGACTCTCTGACTTCCTCTGACTCTCTAACTTCCTCTGACTCTTTAACTTCCTCTGACTCTCTGACTTCCTCTGACTCTCTAACTTCCTCTGACTCTCTGACTTGCTTTGACTCTCTAACATCCTCTGACTCTCTAACTTCCTCTGACTTCCTCTGACTCTCTAACTTCCTCTGACTTCCTCTGACTCTCTAACTTCCTCTGACTTCCTCTGACTCTCTAACTTCCTCTGACTGTCTGTCTTTACCTGCACTGAACTTTAATGCTAACTTTCAAAACTTTTGTAATTGAAACGCTACCTCTCCACCTCCTCCTCCTCCTCCCTGTCATCTCCCACTCTCTCATCCTCCCTCCCTCGCATCTTCTGACTGTCTGTCTTGAACTGCACTGAACATTAATTGTAACATTCAAAAGTTTAGTAACTGAAACTCTACCTCTCCACCTCCTCCTCCCTGTCATCTCCCATTCTCTCATCCTCCCTCCCTCGCATCTTCTGACTGTCTGTCTGTCTTTACCTGCACTGAACTTTAATGCTAACTTTCAAAACTTTTGTAATTGAAACGCTACCTCTCCACCTCCTCCTCCCTGTCATCTCCCACTCTCTCATCCTCCCTCCCTCGCATCTTCTGACTGTCTGTCTTGAACTGCACTGAACATTAATTGTAACATTCAAAAGTTTAGTAACTGAAACTCTACCTCTCCACCTCCTCCTCCCTGTCATCTCCCATTCTCTCATCCTCCCTCCCTCGCATCTTCTGACTGTCTGTCTGTCTTTACCTGCACTGAACTTTAATGCTAACTTTCAAAACTTTTGTAATTGAAACGCTACCTCTCCACCTCCTCCTCCCTGTCATCTCCCACTCTCTCATCCTCCCTCCCTCGCATCTTCTGACTGTCTGTCTGTCTTGAACTGCACTGAACATTAATTGTAACATTCAAAAGTTTAGTAACTGAAACTCTACCTCTCCACCTCCTCCTCCCTGTCATCTCCCACTCTCTCATCCTCCCTCCCTCGCATCTTCATCTCCACTTTCCCCCCTAATCTTTTTTTCTCTCCATCTCTATTTCCCTGAGCCTTTAAAAAAATATAACCTTTTTTGAACAAACCATCAAAATGGCAAAAAATAATTTAACAAAAACATAACATAAAGTTGGTAGCGGTAGTCATCTACAAATTCAAATAACTTGTCGAACTATGTTCATTCGGCTTGGTTACAGCATGCCGTTGTAGTGTTGCTGTTGAGCAGCTCGGTGGTGTTTGCTGCAAGGCTTCACCTTGTGTTGAGGGATATTTCCTGCATGACTCAGGTGGTGATATCTCGGCATCCCGTAGTACACTTGGGGGTCCATAGTGTCGATAGGGTGTAGGCATGTTTGAGGGAAATTCAAGAGATTGATTATGATATGGATAATGATTTGGAATTATCGGTTTGTGCTGTTCAATTGGTTTTGCTACAGGAGGGAATTGTTTTGGCAGTGACGTTATTTGCTCATATTGCTGTAGTGGTCTGTTTTGTGTCAGGACATGGTAAGATGTTGAATCAAGTGGTCTCTTATCAATTTGTCTGCTAATATCCGTGGTTCTACTTGGGGGTGAAATTACAGAGGCAACTGGTGAAGGAATGGGATATGGTATTCGTGATCTTGGGGTCTCATACATACTAGAGGGTTCGTCAAAACTAGAGGGATAAGGGTTTAGCACGGTGTCTGAGGCTGAAGAAATAGGAGGAATTATTTGGGTATTAGGACGGTCGTGTGTTGGCACAGAAACATGGCGTGGCACAGTGAAGGAATGGATGCAATGTTCCACTGCAATCCTCATATTAAAGTACTGGTCTGGCAATACCTCTTTGAGAAGAGGCACCAAACTAATGGCAAACAAAGTGTGAGGACATCGCTGGGCATCGATTTGTTCAGTGATCCCTGACACTATGTGTAGTAATTTTTTGGTCTGGTCTTGTTCTTCAACCTGTTCTACTGCCCTGCTTTTCTTCCTGCGGGAAGTAGAGGTTTGCCTTGGCCTTCTGATGGAAGGTGTTGAAATGTTGCTATCCTCATTGTCCGGCTCCTGAGTAGAGGACTCATGTAACTCGCTCTGCTCACCCTGGAGCTCCATAGATGACTCCTCATGATATGTGCAAGCAAATGATACTCCTTCTTCATCATCAACACTAGCAGCATGCTCCTCCTCCTCCTCCTCCTCCTCCTCCTCCTTCTCCTCCTCCTCCCAACTTGCTTCCGTGCTGAAATACAAAAAAATAAAAATTAAATCTATGTTATGATTGAAAAAGTATAAAGCTGATAGGGGGAGTAAAGGTTAGGGGTAGCACAGGTTAATTAGATAGAGATTGTAGAGTTACCTATTTATGTATGATAACTTACTTCCTCAATTCTAAAACTGGCTTCAAAAAATCCATGTATCTGGCGAAGGCATAGGGACGCTTTGGGGCAGCACCAGACCCACTCCTTGCTTCACGTTGCAATCTCTGGTGTCTCTGAAGTGTGTCCTTGAGGCTCCGCCACCTAGTGCGTATGAGACCTTCTGTAATAAAAAAAAAACAAATAACTAAGTAATTTCATATTATTTTACAGGTACCTAGCAACTGGAAATTCATTTACGAGCTTACACTACGAGTTCAAGTTGGGAAAATCTACGGTGAGCACAATTGTGCGAGACACCTGTATCGCCATCTGGGAGGTCCTAAGAGATGTGGTCATGAGAAAACCAAGCAAAGAGGAATGGAACACCAAAGCTGAGCTGTTTTGGGAGCGCTGCAACTTCCCTAACTGTGTTGGTGCCATAGACGGCAAGCACATAAGAATTGTGAGGCCAGTTGGTAGTGGGACAAAATTTTTTAATTATAAAAAATATTTTTCTTTTGTTCTTCTGGCAGTGGCTGATGCAAACTACTGGTTCACCTACATAGACATTGGCTCTTATGGGAGCAGTTCTGACTCCAGCATTTTTTCCCACTCCAGTTTCGGAAGAATGATTCGGGAGAACACACTTGACCTCCCAAATGAACGACCACTCCCTGGAACATCTGAACCCTCTCTCCCTTTAATATTTGTCGGTGATGAGGCTTTCGCTCTGTCTGAAAAAATGCTCAGGCCATATGCTAACCGGTCACTCTCTGTGGAGAAAAGGGTATTTAATTACCGGCTAACAAGAGCAAGAAGAGTTGTGGAGTGTACATTTGGAATCCTGGCAAACAAATGGCGTTTTCTTCACACCCCAATAACTATGAACATGGAAAATGCCATAATTGCAGTAAAAGCTGCCTGTGCACTCCACAATTTTGTCCGTGAAAGGGACGGATACCTTTTCGAGGACTCTTTGATGGATGAGATGGAAGGCGCAGATTGGACACATACAAGGGGCAATTACAGAGGGGCCAGCATCCGAGAGAAGTTTACCGACTTCTTTATGAGTCCTGCCGGTCAGGTATCATGGCAGCTTGATGCAATTCAATAAACACCAAAACTTTTTTCCAGCATTGTCTACTATCTGTACTTTTTCAATAAATGTGATTAAGTTTTATTGTTCAACAGTGTGTCCATCTATTTTTTGCACTTACTGTGTCAACATACTCAGCTTGCAATATCATTACACAAAATTACATTGGTGGTCAGTGGGATTGGTGGTCAATGGGATTGGTGGTCAATGGGATGCATGCCCTTACATTGGTGGTCAGTGGGATTGGTGGTCAGTGGAATGCATGCCCTTACATTGGTGGTCAGTGGGATTGGTGGTCAATGGGATTGGTGGTCAGTGGGATTGGTGGTCAGTGGGATGCATGCCCTTACATTGGTGGTCAGTGGGATTGGTGGTCAGTGGGATGCATGCCCTTACATTGGTGGTCAGTGGGATTGGTGGTCAGTGGGATGCATGCCCTTACATTGGTGGTCAGTGGGATTGGTGGTCAGTGGGATGCATGCCCTTACATTGGTGGTCAGTGGGATTGGTGGTCAGTGGGATTGGTGGTCAATGGGATGCATGCCCTTACATTGGTGGTCAGTGGGATTGGTGGTCAGTGGAATGCATGCCCTTACATTGGTGGTCAGTGGGATTGGTGGTCAATGGGATTGGTGGTCAGTGGGATTGGTGGTCAGTGGGATGCATGCCCTTACATTGGTGGTCAGTGGGATTGGTGGTCAATGGGATTGGTGGTCAGTGGGATTGGTGGTGAGTTCGATTGGTGGTCAGTGGGAAATGGAAATATACTTACGTTTGTGTTTGCGAACCTGAGGTGTGAAGTCATCCCAGTCTGCATACAGACTCCTGCAAATCTCATCCCAGCCTCTGCTCTTCATGGCATTATTTTTGTACTCCTCTATCCGGCTGTCCCATATATATGGCCTGTCACGGACGAGTCTGATAAGCTCTTCATTGTCCACACTGTTGCGACGCTTGGGGGCCATCTTGACTGATTACAGATGGACATGTGACAGGAAACAGGAAGTGAGGAGGCTAAACTGGAAGGAGGAGCTGGAGGTGAAGAATTCGCATCTATCTGAACCAACAATGCGATTCCAGAACGATTTTCATTGATGTCTATAGAAACTAAATTCGCAACGCAACGCTGTAAACTCGCACAAGACCCTTTTTTTTAACGCATCGCATTCGGAGAGGAATCGCAACGCATATATGTGAACGAACGTAATGAAAACCAATTACTTTTTGTATGACATGCGAATCTAGTTTTTGTTTAACGCATCGCATTTGTTATCAACTCGCACAAGTGTGAACCGGCACTACTGTTATAAATACATGTAAAATGCAAAACTGCGGTGGGTGTAACAACTTGTCCGCTTTCTTCCTTCTTAGTGTATCCTTACTGTGGACTACTGTGGGGTGTAGCAAAATAGCGGCGATGAAATGTCACTTCCGTAGCAAACTGTGATGGGTCGCCATATATGTCGTTACACCACCACCAACTAACAGGAAGTCAGATCACAGCAGCAAAAAAAAAAAAGAAGCAATTTTGAGTTTGGAGGAGACTGACAGCAATAGCAGGCACTTTTTTCAATTAGAATTTTTTTAAAACCAGAGTTTAGTGTCACTTTAATAGTGTAATGATCACGGAATGTCAGGGCTATGAAAGAATAAAATAGGGGTGACAATCCCATGGGGCCACTTCTCTAACACCCATTTGTTTCATAAATACATTTTACTCTTAATAGAGGGCTGTGGTGATTAAGTACATGATTCTCTTTGGCTGCTTTGCTGGTTCTTTCTGTTTTGTGTTTCAGGTGACAAGCTGCCTGCTGTTGCTACGAAGATTTACCTCAGCTGCTAAGCACTGGATTGGTTACAAATCCTTTGGCGGGAAACACCTAGCCAATAAGTGTAACCTGTTACCTATATCCTCTCCTGTCACTGGGCGGAGTCAGCATTTACCTCAGATCTCTCAGCTGGACTCACCTCTGGATTCCCCTCAGCCTTCCTTTTGGATCTTTTGACCTGCTCTCAGCCCAGAATGAATATTCTACTTCATGAGCTACTTCAAAGGACTAATATCCCTGGAGGAAGGGTTGCCTCAGTCATTTAATTATTTAATTTCCCCCCCCCCCCCTACCATTTTCACTGATGACAGCTGTATCATCACTTATATCTGTGGGCCCTGGGCCTGTATTGTGCCTCTCATTCCTGAAGTGTCAGGGCTACCTTGTATACTGATGGTAATAGGTTCCCTGAGGTCAGACATCCACCTGTAGGCAGAGCAATACTTGAGGCAAGACTATAGGAGCATCACATCCCCACTGGGACATTACAGGGACTAGAAGAGGAGGACCACTGGATGGAAATGTCAGCACACAGGACAACAGGATCTAGCGTGAAAGAATACGCAGGATAAGGAGGCCTTACTCTTTTTCAGACACCCACAGCACTGCTGTTACTGTCATCGTGAGCCAGGTAGGCAGCAAGCCTGAAGCTGCTACCATGGGCCGACAGCGTGATCAGCACCTCTCCAACAGGATCGTCATCATCACAGACTAGGGGTGAGTGCAGGCTCTGAGGGCTGGGAATGTACACACACTTCACTCTGTTCTGTCTGCTTCAGTCTCCCCTGTGTCAGTGTCTTCCCTGCTCAGTGTGCTATGTCTGTCAGCCTTTTGTCACCCCCTAAAGTGTATTTCTACCTTTGTAGCCAAATTGAGAAAATGCCTACTTTCTATTTGTTACACATTCTTATTCACATATCATAAGTTAAAAAAAAAAAAATTGCTGCTTTCCTATTTATTTGCTTAAAAATCCTACTTGGCTTTCACATTCTATATAAGAACAAAATGAAAAATAAACAAAGCATAGTCTTATATAGTGTGCACTCTTCTGGTTGTTGTCTCCTTCCTTTGCTATTCTCATGAGTCACTTCTGACAGTTCGTGCCCCTGTTTCATCAGATTTGACGATCCGTCAGAATGTGTAACGGAAGTGATGTTCCATCACCACCATCTTGCTACACCCCACAGTCCTCCACAGTAAGGATACACTGAGAAGGGGGAAAGCGGACATGTTGTTACACCCACCAGAGTTTATCATTTTACACAGTACATTTTTTTTTAACAGTAAAGTGAGTTTATATAGTGAAATACAGTATTTAGAACTCCATCTGACGCAGGGCGGTCTTTAAGGCAGGGCAAAAGGGGCAGCTGCCCTGGGCCTAGTAATTGTTTTGGGGCCCAAAGCAACTGCCTCATACTTGCCAATTATCCCAGTTTAAATTCCCTTGTCCCTTGAAGTTTTAGTCCCTAGCTATGTCCTGATATCTCAGTGTGAAGTGCTGCTACTAATGCTGCCCAGTTCTGCCCTATTGTTGTGTACAGATGACTCACCTGCAGACCCTGTGTTTACATGTAAATACCAGGCATTCATATGTAAATAGCAGCATTCATATGTAACTTCACCCGAAGGCATAGATATGTAAATAAAGGCAGCATTCATATGGTTATCATGCCCCCTGCAGTGAGCAGTATTACTATACAGTAATCTCTAGCAACCAACCAACAAGCAGAAATCATGTAGTGTAACATCTAGCAACTAATCAGCGAGCCGTAATGAGTGCTGTAACCTCTAGCAACCAGTCAGTAAGGGGTAATGATACACAGTAACCTTTGGCAACCAATTGTAATCGCTGCCTGATCAGATACAGTAAACCGATTTTAACCACTTCAATACCAGGCACTTAAACACCTTCCTGCCCAGACCAATTTTGAGCTTTCAGCGCTGTCGCACTTTGAATGACAATTGCGCGGTCATGCTACACTGTACCCAAATGAAATTTTTATCATTTTTTTCCCCACAAATAGAGCTTTCTTTTGGTGGTATTTGATCACCTCTGCGGTTTTTATTTTTTGCTAAACAAATAAAAAAATACCGAAAATTTTGAAAAAAAATATGTTTTTTTTTGTTTCAGTTTCAAAACTTTGCAAATAAGTAAGTTTTCTCCTTCACTGATGGGCACTGATGGGGTTACACTGATGGGCAATGATAAGGCAGCACTGATGGGCACCGATGAGGTGGCACCAATGAAGTGGCACTGATGAGGTGGCATTGATGGACACCGATATGTGGCACTGATAGGCGGCACTGATGGGTGGTACTGATGGGCGACACGGATGGGCACTGATAGGTGGCACAAATTGGCACTGATAGCTGGCACGGATTGGCATGGATGGGCATGGATAGGTGGCACAGGTGGGCATGGGTTAGTCGGCACAGGTGGGCAAGGGTAGGCGGCACAGGTGGGCATGGGTAGGCAGCACAGGTGGGCATGGATGGGCACTGATAGGTGGCATGGATGGGCACTGATAGGCGGCACAGATGGGAACTGATAGGCGGCATTGTATTATAATATATTGTACTAATGGATGCCAATCAGTGCCAATCAATAATGCATGCCAATCAGTGATGTCCATTGTGGGCACTGATTGGCATCCATTATGGGCACTGATTGGCATCCATTGTGGCACTGACTGGAATCCCTGGTGGTCTAGGGTGGCATACCTTGTCCTGGGCATCCCTGGTGGTCTGGTGGCGTCCCTGGTAGTCCAGTGTGGGCATCCTCGGGGGGGCTGTGCTGATAATCGATCAGCACAGACCCCCCCTCTCAGAGGAGCAGCCGATCGGCTCTCCTCTACTCGCGTCTGACAGACGCGAGTGAGGAAAAGCCGATCACCGGCTTTTCCTATTTACACTGTGATCAGCCGTGATTGGACATGGCTGATCACGTGGTAAAGAGTCTCCGTCGGAGACTCTTTACCGAGATCGTAGTTGCCGGGTGTCAGACTGACACCCCGCAACAACGATCGCTGCGATGCGCGCCCCCGGGGGCGCGCAGTGGCTCATAATCCTGATCACGTCATATGACGTCCGGTCAGGATTATGCAACCACTTTGCCACCTTCTATTTGTTATAGGGCGGGCGGCAAGTGGTTAAGTCTAGCTGCTATTTATTGTATGTCTCAGAGCAGGTGGAGAGCAAAATTGTATTGGGGGGGCCCCTAAGAAAACGTTTGCCCAGGGTCCAATCATTATGAAAGACGGCCCTGATCTGACGGGTTTGATGTTAAATTTTAACAGCAGTGAACTTCTGTCAGATTAGCAAACCTGTGAGATGAGCTGGCTTCACCGCTGCTTTTAAAATTCAACATCTAACCAGTCAGACGGAGTTCTAAGTACTGTATTTCACTATATAAACTCACTTTACTGTTATAAATACATGTAAAATGGCAAACTCTGGTGGGTGTAACAAGATGTCCACTTGCCCCCTTCTCACTGTATCCTTACTGTGGAGGAATGTGGAGTGTAGCAAGATGGCGGCGATGGAACGTCACTTCCGCTACACATTCTGACGGGTCACCTAATCTGATGAAACACCACCACCAAGTCATCCCTGGGGGACTGTCTCCTAAGGAAACATGCACAGCTGAGGCTGCGTCCCCAGATTTCTTGTGTATTTACAAGCATCAGCCCAAATCCAAATATGTCTCATGTAAGCTTTTTAAAGAAAATATGCATGTCACAGAAGAGGCCATTGTACCATACTATGAGGAAAGGCAGACTAATGCGCAAAACCGAACAGCTAAAGCAAATCCACGCAGTCCAACAGAAGCTGCCAAACATAAAAAAGTGTTCCCACACAAAAAGCCATTAAATAAAAATAAATATGTGGCGCTAACTGCAGTAAGGAAATGTGAGTGGTCAAGCTGAATAAAATAAATAGTCAAAAAAATCAACAGTGTAACATCACCAGACTGACTAAATCCATATGATAAATTAAACCAATAATAATCAAACATAACCAATATAGCTCTAAAAATGCATAGCAGTGGATAGCAATCACAAAGCAAAATAATTAACCAAAAATCGCATCAAGTGACAAAAAAAAGAGAAAAAGGCATACAATTGCATATAATGCCAAAGTCTTCACATAAAGTGCAAGGAGTGGATAGCAATCACATAGAATGCATGGGAGTGGATAGCAAACACAAAACGGAACAATTAACCAAAAAATTGCATAAAGTGAAAAAAATCACATAAAATCGCATAAAGTGCCAAACCCTTCACATAAAGTGCAAGAAGGATCCAATTGGAATAGGAAGGTCTAAAGTGCATAAAGGTGCAAACAAAACCATAAATTCATTTTTTTTTTTATTCAGCTTGACCACTCACATTTCCTTACTGCAGTTAGCGC
Organism: Lithobates pipiens; assembly: GCF_037356315.1. NCBI lineage: Eukaryota > Metazoa > Chordata > Amphibia > Anura > Ranidae > Lithobates > Lithobates pipiens. The sequence goes on along the minus strand of NW_027507748.1, from coordinate 582,812,249 downwards.
CACATATTTCTTTTTATTTGATACCATACTATGAGGGCTTTTGGGGATAAACTATGAGCCTGTGTTCAGATTTTGCTCTATGTGTTACTTTGTAAAAGGACCTAAGAAGGTCATGAGGTTGGTTTTAAAAAGAGTTTGTTTGAGTATAGGTACGGGGTGTGCAGCTAGCTCAAATCCATGTCAATGTGCCTTTCCTTGCCAGATTAAAAAGAAATTTAGGCTGTTTGGGGTTTTTTTTTGTTTTCTTTCTAGAAATCATACTTGCCTAGGTAGCTCCTTCATTTGTCCCCCGCTGGTTTTAAGACTGAGCAATCAAACATTGCTGATCGCTCATCCCTCAGTGCTGCATGACTGGTGACTGTCTCTCTGCCCCCCGACACTCACTGGAGCACTGGGCTGTGGAGGGGGCGGGAGCGGCTGGCTCAGGCTTTTAGCAGCTGAAAACGGGTTACATGAATGCAGAACAAACTGCAAAAAAAACTAATAGTAATGGCAGCAATCAGCGACTTATAGCAGGACTGCGATATTGCGGTGGACAATCTGACACTAACTGATATTTTTGACACTTTGTGGGAACCAGTGATGCTAATACAGTGACCAGTGCTAAAAATATGCACTGTCACTGTATTAATGACTCTGGCAGGGAAGGGGTTAAACATCTAGGGCAATCAAGGGGTTAAATGTGTGCCTTGCCAGTGTTTGTGTACAATATATGTGCTGCTATCACTAAGGGAAGTAATGGATTTCATTCCCTGCTTTGTGGGGGAAAAATAAATCCATTACTTCCCTGCTAACAGGACAGGTCTTTGCCTCGTCCTGTGTGTTTTTCAGATGACTGGTGGGTGTCGACAGTGATCTATTGGCCTGCACCTACTGATTGACTGACATATGTTGTTTTTAATCACAGCACGGCCGGGTCACCAGCCATGTACTGGGTAGGTATTGTGGCACAGCAGGGCCTCCTTGCCGCTGTATATCTAAGTTATACGATCGGCAAGTAGGTAATATCAAAAACCCTATCTTGTCCAAGAAAACAGGATGTTTGCTTGCACATGATTGGATGATTATGGTGAACACAACTTCCTTCACCTTATTCACTAAGTTAAGTGAACATTCACTTTGTAAATTGAACATTTTACTTTCAAATACAATCAGCTTGCTCTGCTCCTTTAATAAAGCGGAAACGGAAAGGTTTCTTCAGAGTAAGAGCTGTGAATGTGGACTAGACTCCCTCCAGAGGTGGTTCTGGCCAGCTCAGTCGATTGCTTTAAAAAAATGCCTGGATTCTTTCCTAAATGTACACAATATAACTGTGTACTGACATTTATAGGTAAAGTTGATCCAGGGAAAATCCGATTGCCTCTCGGGGGATCAGGAAGGAATTTTTTCCCCTGCTGTAGCAAATTGGATCATACTTTGCTGGGGTTTGTGCCTTCCTCTGGATCGACTGTGGGTGTAGGTTTGTGTGTATGGGATTGCAGTGGCATTGTTAAGGGGTGGCTATTGAGGCTGGAGCCCTGAATCTGGGGCCCATAGCCCCAAGTCCAGGGTCGGCCCTACTGTGAGAGAGTCGCAGGCTGCCGGATACAGCGATTCCCGCACAGCCAAGACACTCTCACTGAGTCCGCACTCCGTGCTTCAGTCACACAGTGTCAGGGCTGGCTTAGCCCTTCCTTCTCTGGGCTGGCTGCTCAGCTGTCTGCTAATTGCCAGCTAGGGATGAGCTTCGAGTGAACAATTTGGGGTGTTCGTGGCAAATTCGAAAAGCCGCAGAACACCCTGTACAAGTCTATGGGAGAAATCTAAAGTGTTAATTTTAAAAGCTAATATGCAAGTTACTGTCCTAAAAAGTGTTTGGGGACCTGGGTCCTGCCCCAGGGGACGTGGATCAATGCAAAAAAAAGTTTTAAAAAGGGCCGTTTTTTTTCGGGAGCAGTGATTTTAATAATGATTAAAGTAAAACAATAAAAGTGTAATATTCCTTTAAATTTCATACCGGGGGGTGTCTATAGTATGCCTGTGAAGGGGCACATGTTTCCCGTGCTTAGAACTGTCCCTGTACAAAGTGTCATTTCTGCAGAAAAAAAAGTCATTTAAAATCACTCGTGGCTATAATGAATTGTCGGCTCCCGTAATACAGAGAACACTCATTGAAAGTCATTGATAAAAAAAAAAAAGTGGGGTTCAAATTCAATTACCAGGCCCTTCAGGTCTGGTATGAATATTAAGGGGAACCCCGTGTCAAATTTAAAAAAAATTGATGTGGGGTTCCCCCTAAAAATCCATACCAGACCCTTTATCTGAGCATGCAACCTGGCAGGCCGCAGGAAAAGAGGGGAGGACAAGAGAGAACCCCCCCTCCTGAACTGTACCAGGCCACATGCCCTCAACATTTGGAGGATGCTTTGGGGTCCCCCCCAAAGCACCATGTCCCCATGTTGATGGGGACAAGGGCCTCATCCCCACAACCCTGGCCAGTGGTTGTGGGGGTCTGCGGGTGGGAGGCTTATCAGAATCTGGAAACCCCCTTTAACAAGGGGACCCCAGATCCCGCCTCCCCGTTTGAAATGGTAAGGGGGTACTTTACCCCTACCATTTCACAAAGAAAATGTAAAAAATTGTTAAATAAGACAAACACGCTTTTGAAGAATGCCTTTATTAAAAATAAAAAAAATTAAAAAAGATTCCAGCGGTGGTAATCCACTCTTGCTATCAAGCGACGGATGATCATCTCTCCGGGGTCCAGCGATGGCTGATCTGATCCAGCGACGAGTGATCTCTCAGTCCAGCGCAGTCCATCCATGCATCCTCTGTCTCCACTGTCGGAGACACTGCGGGATCCCGGCGGCCTGACGTTTCTTATATGAGGAGGGCGGGGCCACCCGTAACCTGACCCCACCCCCCTCTTAAAAATTTACGTGGGGTTACCCCTCCTTTAGGGGGAACCCCACGTCAATTAAAAAAAATAATTGACGCGAGGGTTCCCCTTAATATTCATACCAGACCTGAAGGGCCTGGTAATTGAATTTGGGGGAACCCCACGCTTTTTTTTTATCAATGACTTTCAGAGAGTGTTCTCTGTATTACGGGAGCCGACAATTCATTATAGCCGCGAGTGATTTTAAATGACTTTTTTTTTCTGCAGAAATGACACTTTGTGCAGGGACAGTTCTAAGCACAGGAAACTTGGCCTGGGCAAACCCTCTATGGGAGACGCAAAAAAACCTGTTGTTTTGAGTTACCCTGACTTTGTGGCCTCCTTTAAAAGGGTAGTTGAGGTTCCTGCACGTTCCGCTTATGCTGCCAAGTGCCTAATGTCCATCAGAGTACGATCACTGTTCCCGATTACGCCATTGAATTCCGTACTCTGGCAGCAGCAGTTACTTGGAACAATGAGGCCCTCGTGGCTGCTTTTTCTCATGGTCTCTCGGATTCCATCAAGATGAGATAGCAGCCTGAGATATACCCACTGAGCTGGAGAGCTTGATCATACGTTGCCTTTTATCCTAGAAGTTGATGTTTTTGAGACTGGAGTTGACGCCCTTCTGTCTCAACTCTGAGAGCGCTATGCATCCGTGTGGCTACTTTTCCAAGAAATTGTCACCTGCTGAGTGCAATTATGAGATTGGTGACAGAGAGCTGTTGGCAATCATTTTAGCCCTGAAAGAATGGAGGCATCTCCTTGAAGGTACCACTGTGCCGGTTCTTATTCTTACTAACCATAAGAATCTTACATTCTTGTCTGAGGCTAAGTGCGCGATGGGCTCCTCTCTTGTCGAGTTTTAATTACATTGTCTCATTCTTACCCGGTACTAAGAATGTAAGGGCTGATGCCTTGTCACAATAGTTTTCCTCCACCTCCAAGTCGGAGTCGGTACCGGTTCCCGTGATTCCCCCTGATCATATCTTGGCTACGGTTCGCACCAGTCTTACTTCTCCTTTGGGTGACAAAATTCTTGCTACTCAGGTCCATGCTCCTCCTGAGAAACCTTGTGACCGCTGCTTTGTCCCAGAGAGTCTCGGTACTGCCATGCTACAGACTTACCATTCTCCCAAGGCAGCTGGCCATCCTGGGAAGAATCAACTCATTTGGGCCATTTCCCAACAGTTCTGGTGGCCTAGTCTACAGGCTGATGTTACTGCCTTCATAGCTGCCTGTTCTGTGTGTGTTCAGAGTAAGACTCCACGACACCTTCCAGTGGGCCTCCTACAACCCATACCCAATGGAGAGAGGCCCTGGACCCACCTGTCAATGGATTTCATTGTGGAGTTGCCCAACTCCCAAGGCAACACTGTTATCCTTATGGTGGTTGACCGGTTCTCAAAGATGTATCATTGTATTCCACTTAAGAAGTTGCCTACTTCTAAGGAACTGGCTTCCATTTTGGCTCGGGAGATATTCCGCTTACATGGGCTGCCCAAGGTGATTGTCTCGAACAGGGGCAGTCAGTTTGTCTTCCAGTTCTGGCAAGCCTTTTGTGCACAGTTGGGAATCCAGCTTGCTTTCTCTTCTGCGTAGCACCCGCAGTCTAATGGGGCCACAGAGCGAGCCAATCAGTCCTTGGAGCAATTCCTACGTTGCTATAATTCTGTCCATCATAACAACTGGTCAGACCTATTACCATGAGCAGAGTTTGCTCACAACAGTGCCTTGAATTCTACCTCCGATTGTCTCCATTTATGGCAAATTATGGTTTCCACCCTTCCATGTTGTTTGTTTCACAGAGTATTCCTGCATTAGAGGAGCAGCTCCGTGGTCTTCGTTCCACTTGGGTACAAGTCCAGGAGGCTTTGCGTCATGCTAATTATAGGTACAGACTCCATGCTGACCGCAGACGCCTGCCTGCGCCTTCCTTCCAGGGGTCTGGACAGGGGACAGGGTCTGGCTGTCATCTCGCAACCTCCGACTTTGTGTTCCCTCACTGAAGTTTGCACCTCGGTTTATTGGGCATTTCCGTATCCTTTGCAGGATTAACCCAGTGGCTTATGCGTTGGACCTTCCTTCTAGTATGCGCATCTCTAATGTGTTTCATGTCGCCTTATTGAAACTGTTGGTCTGCAACCAATTTACCACCTCGGTGCCACGTCCTCACCCTATTCAGGTTGAGAACCATGAGGAGTATGAGGTACAATCCATTGTTGACTCCTGTAGGTTCCGTGGGCGCATACAGTACCTGGTGCATTGGAAGGGGTACGGTCTGGGGGAACGCTCCTGGGTTTCATCCTCAGACATACATGCCCCTGTCCTCCTCCGAGTTCCATAGACTTTTTCCCCTCAAGCCCGGTGGCCCCCTGAGGGGGAGGGGGTACTGACAGGGCTGGCTTAGCTCTTCCTTCTCTGGGCTGGCTGCTCAGCTGTCGGCTAATTGCCAGCTCTCATCTCTCTCCACAGTCACCCACATGTTCCTGATCTTGCTCGTCTGACCTGCCTACTTAAAGCTATCCAGCTCACTTCATCTCTGCCTTCGCCTTGGTCACATCACAAGAAACCATCTCCTGCAGTTCTGTTTAAAGACTGGCTTGCTAACATCCCTTCTGGCACCTTATCCTGCTTGCTGTTGCTCCACCTGGATCCCTGACTTCTGGCCTGGCTGATTACCCGATCTGGTTATTGAACTCTGGACTGGCTGACTACTCGATCCGGTTACTGGACTCTGGCTATGCTTTGTCTACGCTTACTCTATTTACCTTTTATTTTTTTATTAATAAACAAGTGTGATTTAATTGTACTTCTGTCTCGGTCTGGTTTATGGTTTCTGACACACAGCAAGACCCCCGAGATCAGTGTGAGAGTCAGTCTCCTCCCTTGCTCCGCCCATATCATAGAGTCAGGAGGAACTTTCTCACATAAATCTCTCTTGAGCTGGTAAGTGCAGACCATGGGGGAGGGGGGAAACTCTGTATACCCAGGCCATCTGTATATACCAGCCTATCTTCTGTATATAACCAGCCTCTCTGTATATACCCAGCCTCTCTATATATATATACTAGCCTCTCTGTATTTACCCAGCCTCTCTGTATATATACTAGCCTCTGTCTATACCCAGCCTCTCTATATATACCAGCCTCTGAGTCTCTGTATATACCCAGCCTCTCTCTATACCCAGCCTATCTTCTGTGGACCCAGCCTCTGTGTATATACCCAGCCTCTGTGTATATACCCAGCCTCTGTGTATATACCCAGCCTCTCTGTATACTAAACCTCTCTGTATATATCAGTCTCTCTGTATATACCCAGCCTCTCTGTATACCCAGCCTATCTTCTGTGGACCCAGCCTCTGTGTATATACCCAGCCTCTCTGTATATAACCAGCCTCTCTGTATACTAAACCTCTCTGTATATATCAGTCTCTCTGTATATACCCAGCCTCTCTGTATATACCCAGTCTATCTTCTGTATACCCAGTCTCTCTGTATATAACCAGGCTCTCTGTATATATCCAGCCTATCTTCTGCATATACCCAGGCTCTCTGTATATACCCAGCCTCTCTGTATATACCCAGCCTATATTCCGTATAAACCACACCTCTCTGTATACACAATCCGCATCTGGTGGCAGGTGATGTGACAAGCTCTCAGGTGACTCTGATGTAATGAGGGGGGCTTTGGCGATCTTTATGTAATAATATATAATGTGTGTGTGTGTGTGTGTGTATATATATATATGTATATATGTATATATATATATATATATATACAGTGCCTTGCGAAAGTATTCAGCCTCCTTGAACTTTTTAACCTTTTGCCACATTTCAGGCTTCAAACATAAAGATATAAAATTTAAATTTTTATATGAAGAATCACCAACAAGTGGGACACAATTGTGAAGTGGAATGAAATCTATTGGATTTTTGAAACTTTTTTAACTAATAAAAAAAATGAAAAGTGGGGCGTGCAAAATTATTCGGCCCCCTTGCGTTAATACTTTGTAGAGCCACCTTTTGCTGCGATTACAGCTGCAAGTCGCTTGGGGTATGTCTCTATCAGTTTTGCACATCGAGAGACTGAAATTCTTGCCCATTCTTCCTTGCAAAACAGCTCGAGCTCAGTGAGGTTGGATGGAGAGCGTTTGTGAACAGCAGTTTTCAGCTCTTTCCACAGATTCTCGATTGGATTCAGGTCTGGACTTTGACTTGGCCATTCTAACACCTGGAATACGTTTTTTTGTGAACCATTCCTTTGTAGATTTTGCTGTATGTTTGGGATCATTGTCTTGTTGGAAGATAAATCTCTGTCTCAGTTTCAGGTCTTTTGCAGACTCCAACAGGTTTTCATCCAGAATGGTCCTGTATTTGGCTGCATCCATCTTCCCCTCATTTTTAACCATCTTCCCTGTCCCTGCTGAAGAAAAGCAGGCCCAAACCATGATGCTACCACCACCATGTTTGACAGTGGGGATGGTGTGTTGAGGGTGATGAGCTGTGTTGCTTTTACACCAAACAGCGTTTTGCATTGTGGGCAAAAAGTTTGATTTTGGTTTCATCTGACCAGAGCACCTTCTTCCACATGTGTGGTGTGTCTCCCAGGTGGCTTGTGGCAAACTTTAGACAAGACTTTTTATGGATATCTTTGAGAAATGGCTTTCTTCTTGCCACTCTTCCATAAAGGCCAGATTTGTGCAGTGTATGACTGATTGTTGTCCTATGGACAGACTCTCCCACCTCAGCTGTAGTTCTCTGCAGTTCATCCAGAGTGATCATGGGCCTCTTGGCTGCATCTCTGATCAATCTTCTCCTTGTCTGAACTGAAAGTTTAGAGGGATGGCCAGGTCTTGGTAGATTTGAAGTGGTCTGATACTCCTTCCATTTCAAAATTATCGCTTGCACAGTGCTCCTTGGGAAGTTTAAAGCTTGGGAAATCTTTTTGTATCCAAATGCGGCTTTAAACTTCTCCACAACAGTATTACGGACCTGCCTGGTGTGTTCCTTGGTCTTCATGATGCTCTCTGCGCTTTCAACAGAACCCTGAGACTATCACAGAGCAGGTGCATTTATACAGAGATTTGATTACACACAGGTGGATTCTATTTATCACCATCGGTCATTTAGGACAACATTGGATCATTCAGAGATCCTCACTGAACTTCTGGAGTGAGTTTGCTGCACTGAAAGTAAAGGGGCCGAATAATTTTGCACGCACCACTTTTCAGTTTTTTATTTGCTAAAAAAGTTTAAAATATCCAATAGATTTCGTTCCACTTCACAATTGTGTCCCACTTGTTGGTGATTCTTCACAAAAAATTAAAATTTTATATCTTTATGTTTGAAGCCTGAAATGTGGCAAAAGGTTGAAAAGTTCAAGGGGGCTGAATAATTTCGCAAGGCACTGTGTATATATATATATATGCACATATACACACACGCACGCGTATACATGCCGGCATACATGTGTATGCCGGCCCAAGCGTATGACTCTCTTTACTTCGCTGCTATGGGCTCTAGCCCCAGATCTTTTGTAGACCTACCAACGCCCCTGTGGGATTGTATTATTATTTTTTTTGCTTGAACTTGATGGACCTGTGTCTTTTTTCAACACGCTTGACACCAATTGAACCAAATAAGCTTATGTAAATCAACCCCAATATTTGAATCAGAGAATGTAAGAATATAAACATATGCAGAATGTATGAGGTCTAGTGGTATAGCGTGTAATGTTACCCACATTAGACATCTTCGGCTAAGAAAAGGAAAACAGACATAGATGAAAAGCTTCTGTGGAGAAATATAATAACTGAGCTATTAACAGCAAAACGTTTGCTGAACTATTCAGATATAGTGCCATACAATTGCATTATATACTTTATCACAGAGCCAGAGGAATTATCACTTGTAAAACCGGTATCTCTATGTTCCCTATGACTGCAGAACAGATCTGGATTTTGAATCTTGGGCTGACAAAGTGTACTTGAACTCAAGAAGTAGAATTTGCAATCTTAGAGAGATCATCTACAGTTGTAAAATTGTTAATTGTGCCCTGGAAAAAATGACTTTCATCTTGAATTCCTCCTGTAAAATAGAAGTTAATTTCCTGCTGTACCTTGAGCCTTATAGCTGTATATCTGCAGTGTGAGATTTGACACACTGTTGGGGGGTTTTACTAAAACTTGAGGACTCGAATCTGGGGCAGCTGTGTATGTTAGCCAATCAGCTTCTAACTTCAACTTGATTAGTTAAGCTTTGACAAGAAAACCTGGAAGCTGATTGGTTACTATGCACAGCTGCACAAAATTCCGTGTGCACCAGTTTTAGTAAGGCCAGCCATAGATGTTCTAATCTCGGCCGGTTCAGCAGGAACCGGCGGAAATTCAAACCATTAATGTACAGGTTGAAACTACCAAGTTGATCAATCGATCAACTTGGATATAACCAGTCTGCCGGATTTGCTTGCAATTATCGCAAGTGGCTGCTATAGCCACAAGTGATAATCACTGTCTTCTCCCGATGGGGACGGCGTGCCCCACCCCACCCCCGCCCTCCCCCCTGTCACATCTACCCCAAAGCAGGTGGTTAGATACTATAGCTAGCTACTGTGTGCTTCACCTTTCCGTTAAGGCAAGCAGTCCTACCATTACTTACTTGCCCCCAGGACTTATACACAATGCTTTAGTGCCTGGCCACCAAGGCAGATGCGCACTGAGCAAAGCAAACAGATACTTGCAGTTTAGCAGACAGATAGCATGGTTCTATGACAGTCCAGGTAAAAGGCAGGCTGAGTTGAGGGAACAGTCCAATAGCCAATCCAAGTCATACACAGGGAAATCCAAACTAGTAAAGCAGGGTAGACAGGGGGCTTGATCAGGAACAACACATGTATCACTTTCTATTAAAGGCAAGGAACTGAGCGTTTGGCTTGCTTGTAACAGGTGACTGACCACATCACTCACCTTGCAGGTGGACACAGACAGGGAGAATGCAACAGCCAAAACCCTGATGCTGGAATGAGAAGCAGGATCACTTAAATGATCCTGACACTCCCGCCGGGAGAAGACAATTGCTCAGTAGAAGGGATTCCCCTGTCAGAACTGTCTTGAGTATTCTCCCATCAATCAGCAGGGGTACAGTTCTGACATGAGGGAGCAAAGACTTTACCAAAACAACAAAGAGTTACTAACTGTGTGGGGCTGGGCTTTGTGTTAGTGAACACTGATCTCTGCTCCAATCACATGGAGCAGAGATCAGTGTCACTTGTTGCTAGGCAGAATGGGGAGATGCTGTTTAAAATGGCATCTCCCCGTTCAGCCTCCCCGTGAGACGATCGCGGGTATCCCCACGGCGATCGAGTCTGCGTCACCCGCGACCAGACTCACGGGGGTCCTGACCAGCACGCGAGCGCGCCGGCGGCGCCGAGCACGCGATGGCAGGGCGGCATATAGAAATGGACGTACCTGTACGCCAATATGCCTGCCTGTGCCATTTTGCTGACGTACATCGGCGTGCGCCAGTCGGGAAGTGGTTAAGCTCCCAGGCACAACAAAAGCTATGACTTTTTCATTTATATTCAGTCTTTATTTATATAGGCAAATACTAATGTTAATAATTTAATGCTCCCTATAAAGTGCTAGCAAATTCTGTGCTTTTCTTAAAAAGTAACTAATTCAAGAACAAAAAGACCACCAGATGAGGTGGCTGCATTTGTTTTCTTTTTACATAGTTACAAAGTTGGTGAGGTTGAAAAAAGACACAAGTCCATCAAGTCCATCCTATGTGTGTGATTATATGTCAGTAATACATTGGATGTTATGTTATGTATGTTATGGTCGTTTAAGTGCCTATCTAATAGTTTTTTTAAATGATCTATGCTCCCAGCTGATACCACTGCTTGTAGAAGAAATTTCACATCCTTACCATTCTGACAGTAAGCAACCCTCTAAAAAGTTTTATCCCTAGTGTGGGGTCAACTATACAGTATTTGTACATTGAAATCATATCCCCTCTCAAGCATCTCTTCTCCAGAGAGAATAACTGCAGTGCTTGTAATCTTTCCTCATAACTAAGATCCTCCAGTCCCTTTATTAGCTTTGTTGCCCTTCTCTGGACTCTCTCCAGTTCCAGCACATCTTCCGCCATCTCAGCGCTTGTCTTTGTACTCCTCACCTGGTTGCCACCACACACGCTTGACACCAATTGAACCAAATAAGTTTATCTTGGTCTCATCCAAAGGACATGGTTCCAGTAATCCATGTCCTTAGTCTGCTTGTCTTCAACAAACTGTTTGTGGGCTTTCTTGTGCGTCATCTTTAGAAGAGGCTTCCTTCTGGGATGACAGCCATGCAGACCAATTTGATGCAGCATGCAACGTATGGTCTGAGCACTGACAGGCTGACCCACCCACCCCTTCAACCTGTGCAGCAATGCTGGCAGCACTAATGCGTCTATTTCCCAAAGACAACCTCTGGATATGACGCTGAGCGCGTGCACTCAACTTCTTTGGTCAACCATGGCAAGGCCTGTTCTGAGTGGAATCTGTTTTATTAATCCGCTGTATGGTCTTGGCCACCATGCTGCAGCTCAGTTTCAGGGTCTTGGCAATCTTCTTATAGCCCGGGCCATCTTTATGTAAAGCAATCATTCTTTTTTTCAGATCCTCAGAGAGTTATTTGCCATGAGGTGCCATTTTGAACTTCCAGTGACCAGTATGAGATAGTGTGAGCGATAAAACCAAATTTAACACACCTGCTCCCCATTCACACCTGAGACCTTGTAACACTAACGAGTCACATGCCCGGGGAGGGAAAATGGCTAATTGGGCCCAATTTTTAAATTTTCACTTAAGGGTGTACTCACTTTTGTTGCCAGCAGTTTAGACAATTAATGGCTGAGTGTTGAGTTATATTTAGGGGACAGCAAATTTACACTGTTATATAAGCTGTACACCCACTACTTTTCAGGAGCGGGCAGCGCGGCGATAGGGTCTGAGGCTTTTCCCTTGGATACAGCCCAGCCCCGATCAGTGTAAAGAGCCAATGAACCAATGACCGGCTGTGTGTAACTGCTGTTGCAGGGATCTCATCTTCACACTGATCCAGTGTGAGGAGATTAGCTAACAGTGAGTTACATATTACAGTGCTATATATGAACTACTGTGCCCAGATTGCCCCCCTAAATAAGGAGGACCTGTCATCTAGTACCTATCATCAGGAGTACCTGTCCATCAGGAGTACCTGTCATCTAGTACCTGTTCATCAGGAGTACCTGTCCATCAGGAGTACTCACTCCCTCACCATAGTACCCGCTAGGGATGAGCCGAACACCCCCCCGGTTCTGTTCGCACCAGAACTTTCGAACGGACCCCAAATTCGAACGAACTTTAGAACCCCATTGAAGTCTATGGGACTCGAACGTTCGAAATTAAAAGTGCTCATTTTAACGGCTAATATGCAAGATACTGTCCTAAAAAGGGTTTGGGGGCCTGGCTACTGCCCCAGGGGACATGGGTCAATGCCTAAAATGTTTTTAAAAATTGCAGTTTTGGCGGGAGCACTGATTTTAATGATGATTAAAGTGAAAAAAAAAGTGAAATATTCCTTTAAATATGGTGCCTGGGGGGTGTCTGTAGTATGCCTGTGAAGTGCCACGTGTTTCCAGTGTTTAGAACAGTCCCTGCACAAAATGACATTAAACAGAAATAACATCATTGAAAACTGCTTGCGGTTTTAATGTTATATCTGGTTCCTGCAATATGGTTGAAAACCATTGAGAAAAATGGCATGGGTAGCCCTCCCTGCCCATTATCAGCCCCTTTGGGTCTTGTACGCATATCAAGGGGAACCCTGTACCCATATTAAAAAAAGGAAATGCGTGTGGCCCCCAGGCCCTATATACTCAGAACAGCAGTATACAGGCGGTGCAAACAAGACAGGGACTGTGTAGGTCTGTTGTGTTAAGTTGAATCTGTTTGTAATTTTCAACTGGTACATTTTTAAAGTGTAGCTCCAGTCAAAAAAACTATTTTTAAGCTTTTTGGAAAACATAGGGAAGGGTTATCACCCCTGTATAATTTGTTTTGTCGTACATCTTTTTTCATCTCACTTGCTGTTGTCTCCTTCCGTTTGCAAGTAGGAGATGTTTGTAAGTTGGATGTTTGAAAGTAGGGGCCTGCCCTATATGCTCTGCAGAAATGGCGGAACAAGGTGTTGGTTTTGCCACAACATTGTAAGCCCTCAAAGTGACTCTTGCTGGGCGCTGGAGCGCCCTGCTGTGAATGATTATATCAAGAATTGTAATTACATGCCATTGTTGAACAGTGGTAGAAAAATTGACCTTTGGTGGTTGTGGTGCTGGTGCCACAACACTATAAGTCCTCACAGTTACTCTGGGTGGGCACAGGAACGAGCCCTCCTGTGAAATATTATATCAAGAATTGTAATTACATGTCCCTGTTAAACAGGGGCAGAAAAATTGGGTCTTAGGCACTGGTGCTGGTGCCACGACACTGCAACCTCTCCCATATACTCTAGTTTTATTGCAGGAATTAGCCCTGCTGCAAAGCATTGCATCAAAAATTGTAATTAAACGCCCCTGTTAAACATGGGCAGAAAAATTGGGCTTTAGGCACTGGTGCTGGTGCCACCACACTGCAACCTCTCCCATATACTCTAGTTTTATTGCAGGAATTAGCCCTGCTGCAAAGCATTGCATCAAAAATTGTACTTAAACGCCCCTGTTAAACAGGGGCAGAAAAATTGGGCTGATGGCATCAGCCAGAACCAGCAATGTTCTTCCAACATATCAGCGGAGGAGGAAGAGGATAGACAATCAACATAACAGGACAGTCACTCAGCATCAGCATAGGCAGTCTTGAAGGGATGTGATATTTCAAAAAAAATGATTCGGTTACATCAGCTTCAGGTGCTTGGTAGCTGTGGGTGATCCAAGACTGATTCATCTTGATGAAGGTCAGTCGATCAACTGATTCAGTGGACAGGCGCACCCTGTGATCGGTAACAAAGCCACCAGCAGCACTGAAGGTGCGTTCCGAAAGAACGCTGGATGCAGGACAGGCCAGTAGCTCAATTGCATACTCTGCAAGCTCTGGCCAGTGATCCATCCTCAAGACCCAGTAAGCCAGAGGATTTTCGGTGGGAAAGGTGTCCCTTGCCCCTAGGTATTCCTACACCATGTAAATCAGACGCTGGCAATGGTTGCTGGAACCGATCATACCTTGGGGCTGTGGACTAAAAAAATTGTCTGAAAGCATCAGTCAGACGGCCACCTTCTCCACCGCTCCTTCTGACCGATGCCTCAGCAACACGTTGTCCAGGACCAGGAGTTTGTAACCTCCCAGTCTCTGGGAACGCGTTGCACAGACCTTTCTGCAAGGCCTCCCGGAGATGTCTCATCCTCTGCTCCCTCTGTGATGGCAAGATAAGGTCGGCAACCTTACCCTTGTACCGTGGATCAAGGAGAGTGGCCAGCCAGTAATGGTCCCTCTCCTTGATCCAAAGAATACGAGGATCCTTCCGCAGGCTTTGCAGGATCAGGGAGGCCATGCAGCGTAGGTTAGCTGAGTCATTCGGTCCGGAGTCCTCTGGGTCACTAAGGGCAACATGATCCGCAGCTACCTCCTCCCAGCCACGTACAAGTCTACGTGTTTCTTGGGACTGTAAATCATCCCTACAAGACTGCTGCTGCTGATGCTGAGTGCCAGCCTCCACCTCCATGCTGACACAATCATCCTCCTCCTCCTCTTCCTCCTCCTCATCCTCTTCCTGTGTGATGGGTGGCACAGCAGGAACACTGTCTGGATAAAGGGGGCCTTGAGAGGCAAGGAAGTCCTCCTCTTCCTGCCTCTGTTCTGCCTCAAGTGCCCTGTCCATTATTCCATGCAGCGTATGCTCCAAGAGGTGGACAAGAGGTACAGTGTCACTGATGCATGCACTGTCACTGCTCACCATCCTTGTGGCCTCCTCAAACGGTGACAGGACAGTGCATGCATCCCTGATCATGCCCCACTGGTGTGGTGAGAAAAAACCGAGCTCCCCTGACCCTGTCCTGGTGCTGTAGTCGCACAGGTACTCATTGATGGCCCTCTGCTGCGTGTGCAGCCGCTGCAGCATGGCCAATGTTGAGTTCCACCTGGTGGGCATGTCACATATAAGGCGGTTTTTGGGCAGGTTCAACTCCTTTTGGAGCTCAGCCAGCCGAGCACAGGCATTAAATGATTGGCGGAAATGCACACAGACTTTCCTGGCCTGCTTCAGGACATCCTGTAAGCCGGGGTACCTGCCCAAGAACCCGCTGCACCACCAGGTTAAGGACGTGAGCTACACAGGGCACATGGGTCAGTTGTCCCTGTCGGAGGGCGGAGAGGAGGTTGGTGCCATTGTCACAAACCACCATTCCTGGCTTAACCTATCGTGGCGTCAACCACCTCTCGGCCTGCCCCTGCAGAGCTGACAAAACATCCGCCCCAGTGTGGCTCCTGTCCCCCAAACAAACCAGCGCAAGCACGGCATGGCATCGTTTTGCCTACGTACTTGCGTAGCCCCTGGAACGCTTACGGAGCACCGCTGGTTCTGAGGACAGAGCACTGGAAGAGGCCATGGAGGAAGAAGAAGAGGAGGAGGTGGAGGAGAGAGGTGTGTCACAACCAATAGTAGCATTTTGGAGGCGTGGTGGCTGAACAACCTCCAACACTACTGCACCTTGTCCTGCATCCTTCCCAGCTGCCAGAAGAGTGACCCAATGGGCCGTGAAAGACAGGTAACGTCCCTGTCCATGCCTGCTGGACCATGAGTCAGCGGTAATATGCACCTTACCACTGACCGCCCTGTCCAGCGAGGCAAGGACATTGCCTTCCACATGCCGGTAGAGAGCCGGAATCGCCTTCCGTGAGGAAAAGTGGCGTTTGGGGACCTGCCACTGAGGAACCTCACATTGTACAAACTCACGGAAGGGGGCCGAGTCTACCAACTGAAAAGGCAGCAGTTGAGGTACTAGCAATTTAGCCAAGCTAGCATTCAACCGCTGGGCATGTGGATGGCTGGGAGTGAACTTCTTTCGCCGGTCCAGCAGCTGGGGCAGGGACATTTGCCTGCTATAATCGGACGTGGGTGTACTGCTAGCAGAGTGCCCGGAAGCACTTGGCTGTGACACACATAATTCTACACCTTCATTCCTCTCAAAGCAGGTTTCAGAGAGGACTGAAGGTCTAGTGGGGTTGGAGATGCCAGCTGATGAGGAGCAAGGAGAGATCCGCTTTGTTCTTTGGTGTGGGTCTTTGAGGTACGCTTGCCAACGAGCTGCATGGCAGGTCAACATATGTCTGGTCAAGCATGTGGTGCCCAAGCGGCTGATGTTTTGGCCACGCGAGATACGCTTGAGACATATGTTGCAAATAGCAGCGGTGCGATCTGATGCACTCGTCTCAAAAAAGGCCCACACCAAAGAACTTTTAGAATAACGCGCAGAGGCAGTGCCCTGCACAGGCGGAGCTCTGCGGTGTGATTCAGTCGGTGTGCTGCCCCTAAGCTGGCCCCCGGAGGGCATCCTGCCTCGTTGGACATGTGCCTCCTCCTCCTCTCTCCTACCAGGCACCCACGTGGAGTCAGTGCCCTCATCATCCCCTCCCTCTTCATCGCTGTAGCAAACCTGGCAGTATGCTGCAGCTTGTGGAACATGACTGCCAGATTGCTGTCCTTCTTGAGCATCCCCTCTCTCTGCACTCACGCTACTGCCTTCCTCTAGCTGAGTGTCATCATCAGAGCCTACAAAACACTGGGCATCCTCCTGGAGCATGTACCCAACACTGTGCTCAAAGAGTTCAGGAGACTCCTCAGGAGGACGTGGTGGGTCTAGGGAAGGAGTCACTGATGATGACATTGAGAGGAGGGAAGACGATGCGTTGGCAGCTGCTTTGCTAGTACCCTGAGACTGGGTGAGAGAGGATGAGGAGGATGAAGAGGGCTTGGTCATCCACTCTACCAAGTCGTTGGCATGTTGCGGTTCAACATGTCCAGCTGCCGAAAAGAAGGACAAGCGTGTCCCATGGCCACGTGCTGATGACAATGCACCGCGTCCACGACCAGCACTGTTGTCTCTAGACACAGAGCCTGCTTGCCCTCTTTTATCGGCTCGCGCCTGTCTGCCTCTCCTTGCTGGCCTTCCAGACATGGTAATGGCCTGAAGGGAGTTGGGTAAAACAGCAGTGTAATGGAGTCACACAACACCCACTAAGCCCTGCAGATGGCTCTATTAGAGAACAGCAATAAACGGTAGATACAGGTGTATATTGTGCTGGAGTCACACAACACCCACTAACTCCTGCAGATGCCTTTATTATAGAACACCAGAGATAAAGGGGTATACTGTAATTGAGTCACACAACACCCACTAAGCCCTGCAGATGGCTCTATTAGAGAACAGCAATAAAGGGTAGATACAGGTGTATATTGTGCTGGAGGCACAATAAACCCACTAACTCCTGCAGATGCCTTTTTTATAGAACACCAGAGATTAAGGGGTATATACAGATGTATACTGTGCTGTGCTGGAGGCACACACAACTTCCAATAACTCCTGCAGATGGCAAGTGGGCTCAAATAGAAAAGAGCTATGTAGGTGGATATAGCGGTGTGTACTGGGTACAGAGCACGCAAACAGCACACACAAGCTCCTAACACTACTGACTGCAAGCTCTATTATAAAAGATAGATCACTAGCTATATAGGTGAGGTGAATATAGCGGTGTATACTGCGGTTAGGGCAAGCAGACAACAACCACTACAGAAGAGCAAGATCGAAAATCGTCCGATAACGATCGGTGTGTACTGTGTTGAAGGTACACAGAACACCCACTAACTGCTTCAGACGCCAACACACTACACCAGGCCGCCGCGCTGGTGGCCTTATATAGTGTGGGGCGTGTACTACACAGCCTGAGCTATGATTGGCCACAGGCATCCTGCCTGTGGCCAATCGTGGCTCTCCTCGCTGCTGGCGCTGTGATTGGCCAAGCATGCGGGGTCACAGTGCATGCTTGGCCAATCATGAGCCAGCAATGCACTCCGATGACGCAGTGCATTGTGGGCCGTGAGCGCCACACGAATTTGGCGCGAACGGCCCATAACGTTCGGAATTCGCCGAACGGGCGAACAGCCGATGTTCGAGTTGAACGTATGTTCGACTCGAACACGAAGCTCATCCCTAGTACCCGCCACCAGACCAGAGTACCTGCCACCAGAGTACCTGCCACCTCACCAGAGTACTCGCGACCAGAGTACCCGCCACCAGAGTACCCACCACCTGCCACCAGAGTACCTGCTACCAGAGTACCCACCACCTCACCACCTGCCACCAGAGTACCTGCCACCAGAGTACCTGCCTACCAGAGTACTTACAGACACTATGTCCAGAAAGGTGTACACCCCAAAAGAGTAGGGATGAGCCGAACACCCCCCCCGGTTCGGTTCGCAACAGAACTTTCGAACGGACTGAAAATTCATGCGAACTTTACAACCCCATTGAAGTCTATGGGACTCAAACGTTCGAAATAAAAAGTGCTAATTTTAATGGCTAATATGCAAGATATTGTCCTAAAAAGGGTTTGGGGACCTGGCTCCTGCCGGAGGGGACATGAGTCAATGCCAAAAAATTATTTTAAAATGGCCGTTTTTTCGGGAGCACTGATTTTAATGATGATTAAAGTGAAAAAAAAGTGAAATATTCCTTTAAATATCGTGCCTGGGGGGTGTCTATAGTATGCCTGTGAAGTGGCATGTGTTTCCCATGTTTAGAACAGTCCCTGCACAAATTGACATTTCATGGAAAAAAAGTAATTTAAAACTGCTTGCGGTTTTAATGTAATATCTTTGTCCGGCAATATGGATGAAAATCATTGAGAAAAATGGCATGGGTAGCCCCCCTGCCCATTACCAGCCCCTTTAGGTCTTGTACGGATATTAAGGGGAACCCCATACCCATATTAAATAAAGGAAAGGTGTGGGGCCCCCAGGCCCTATATACTCAGAACAGCAGTATACAGGCGGTGCAAACAAGACAGGGACTGTGTAGGTTTGTTGTGTTAAGTAGAATCTGTTTGTAATTTTGAAGTGGTACATATTTAAAGTGTAGCTCCAGTCACAAAATCTATTTTTAAGATTTTTGGAAAACATAGGGAAGGGTTATCACCCCTGTATAATTTTTTTGCCGTTCGTCTTTTTTCATCTCACTTCCTGTTGTCTCCTTCCGTTTGCAAGTAGGAGACGCTTGTAAGTTGGATGTTTGAAAGTAGGGGCCTGCCCTATATGCTCTGCAGAAATGGGGGCCTATGGTGTTGGTGTTGCCACAACACTGTAAGCCCTCAAAGTGACTCTTGGTGGGCACTGGAGCGCCCTGCTGTGAACGATTATATCAAGAATTGTAATTACATGCCATTGTTGAACAGTGATATAAAAATTGGGCCTTTGGTGGTTGTGGTGGTGGGGATGGTGTCACAACACTATAAGTCCTCACAGTTACTCTTGGTGGGCGCAGGAACGGGCCCTGCTGTGAAATATTATATCAAGAATCGTAATTACATGCCCCCTTTAAACATGGGCTGAAAAATTGGGCCTTAGGCACTGGTGCTGGTGCCATGACACTGCAACCTCTCCCATATACTCTATTTGGAGTGCAGGAATGAGCCCTGCTGCAAAGCATTGCATCAAAAATTGTAATTACACGCCTTTATGAAGGTCAGTCGATCAACTTAGTTGTGGACAGGCGCACCCTGTGATCGGTTACAAAGCCACTAGCAGCACTGAAGGTGCGTTCCAAAAGAACGCTGGATGCAGGACAGGCCAGTAGCTCAATTGCATACTCTGCAAGCTCTGGCCAGTGATCCATCCTCAAGACTCAGTAAGCCAGAGGATTTTCGGTGGGAAAGGTGTCCAAGTCTGACCTTGCCCCTAGGTATTCCTGCACCATGTAAATCAGACGCTGGCAATGGTTGCTGGAACCGATCATACCTTGGGGCTGTGGACTAAAAAATTGTCTGAACGCATCGGTCAGACGACCACCCTCTCCACCGCTCCTTCTGTGACTGACCGAAGCCTCAGCAACACGTTGTCCAGGACCAGGAGTTTGGAACCTCCCAGTCTCTGGGAACGTGTTGCACAGACCTTTCTGCAAGGCCTCCCGGAGATGTCTCATCCTCTGCTCCCTCTGCTATGGCAAGATAAGGTCCGCAACCTTACCCTTGTACCGTGGATCAAGGAGAGTGGCCAGCCAGTAATGTTCCCTCTCCTTGATCCGAAGAATACGAGGATCCTTCCGCAGGCTTTGCAGGATCAGGGAGGCCATGCAGCGTAGGTTAGCTGAGGCATTCGGTCCGGAGTCCTCTGGGTCACTAAGGACAACATGATCCGCAGCCACCTCCTCCCAGCCACGTAGAAGTCCACGGGTTTATTAGGACTGTAAATCATCCCTAAAAGACTGCTGCTGCTGATGCTGAGTGCCAGGCTTCACCTTCATGCTGACACAATCCTCCTCCTCCTCCTCTTCCTATGTGATGGTTGGGACAGCAGGAGCACTGTCTGGATAAAGGGGGCCTTGAGAGGCAAGGAAGTCCTCCTCTTCCTGCCTCTGTTCTGCCTCAAGTGTCCTGTCCATTATTCCAGGCAGCGTATGCTCCAAGAGGTGGACAAGAGGTACAGTGTCACTGATGCATGCACTGTCACTGCTCACCATCCTTGTGGCCTCCTCAAACGGTGACAGGACAGTGCATGCATCCCTGATCATGCCCCACTGGTGTGGTGAGAAAAAACCGAGCTCCCCTGACCCTGTCCTGGTGCCGTAGTCGCACAGGTACTCATTGATGGCCCTCTGCTGCGTGTGCAGCCGCTGCAGCATGGCCAATGTTGAGTTCCACCTGGTGGGCATGTCACATATAAGGCGGTTCTTGGGCAGGTTCAACTCCTTTTGGAGCTTAGCCAGCCGAGCACAGGCATTAAATGATTGGCGGAAATGCACACAGACTTTCCTGGCCTGCTTCAGGACATCCTGTAAGCCGGGGTACCTGCCCAAGAACCCGCTGCACCACCAGGTTAAGGACGTGAGCTACACAGGGCACATGGGTCAGTTGTCCCTGTCGGAGGGCGGAGAGGAGGTTGGTGCCATTGTCACAAACCACCATTCCTGGCTTAAGCTGGCGTGGCGTCAACCACCTCTCGGCCTGCCCCTGCAGAGCTGACAAAACATCCGCCCCAGTGTGGCTCCTGTCCCCCAAACAAACCAGCGCAAGCACGGCATGGCATCGTTTTGCCTACGTACTTGCGTAGCCCCTGGAACGCTTACGGAGCACCGCTGGTTCTGAGGATGATAACGATCGGTGTGTACTGTGTTGAAGGTACACAGAACACCCACTAACTGCTTCAGACGCCAACACACTACACCAGGCCGCCACGCTGGTGGCCTTATATAGTGTGGGGCGTGTACTACACAGCCTGAGCTATGATTGGCCACAGGCATCCTGCCTGTGGCCAATCGTGGCTCTCCTCGCTGCTGGCGCTGTGATTGGCCAAGCATGCGGGGTCACAGTGCATGCTTGGCCAATCATGAGCCAGCAATGCACTCCGATGACGCAGTGCATTGTGGGCCGTGAGCGCCACACGAATTTGGCGCGAACGGCCCATAACGTTCGGAATTCGCCGAACGGGCGAACAGCCGATGTTCGAGTTGAACGTATGTTCGACTCGAACACGAAGCTCATCCCTAGTACCTGCCACCAGACCAGAGTACCTGCCACCAGAGTACCTGCCACCTCACCAGAGTACTCGCGACCAGAGTACCCGCCACCAGAGTACCCACCACCTGCCACCAGAGTACCTGCTACCAGAGTACCCACCACCTCACCACCTGCCACCAGAGTACCTGCCACCAGAGTACCTGCCTACCAGAGTACTTACAGACACTATGTCCAGAAAGGTGTACACCCCAAAAGAGTAGGGATGAGCCGAACACCCCCCCGGTTCGGTTCGCAACAGAACTTTCGAACGGACTGAAAATTCATGCGAACTTTACAACCACATTGAAGTCTATGGGACTCAAACGTTCGAAATAAAAAGTGCTAATTTTAATGGCTAATATGCAAGATATTGTCCTAAAAAGGGTTTGGGGACCTGGCTCCTGCTGGAGGGGACATGAGTCAATGCCAAAAAATTATTTTAAAATGGCCGTTTTTTCGGGAGCACTGATTTTAATGATGATTAAAGTGAAAAAAAAGTGAAATATTCCTTTAAATATCGTGCCTGGGGGGTGTCTATAGTATGCCTGTGAAGTGGCATGTGTTTCCCATGTTTAGAACAGTCCCTGCACAAATTGACATTTCATGGAAAAAAAGTAATTTAAAACTGCTTGCGGTTTTAATGTAATATCTTTGTCCGGCAATATGGATGAAAATCATTGAGAAAAATGGCATGGGTAGCCCCCCTGCCCATTACCAGCCCCTTTGGGTCTTGTACGGATATTAAGGGGAACCCCATACCCATATTAAATAAAGGAAAGGTGTGGGGCCCCCAGGCCCTATATACTCAGAACAGCAGTATACAGGCGGTGCAAACAAGACAGGGACTGTGTAGGTTTGTTGTGTTAAGTAGAATCTGTTTGTAATTTTGAAGTGCTACATATTTAAAGTGTAGCTCCAGTCACAAAATCTATTTTTAAGATTTTTGGAAAACATAGGGAAGGGTTATCACCCCTGTATAATTTTTTTGCCGTTCGTCTTTTTTCATCTCACTTCCTGTTGTCTCCTTCCGTTTGCAAGTAGGAGACGCTTGTAAGTTGGATGTTTGAAAGTAGGGGCCTGCCCTATATGCTCTGCAGAAATGGGGGCCTATGGTGTTGGTGTTGCCACAACACTGTAAGCCCTCAAAGGGACTCTTGGTGGGCACTGGAGCGCCCTGCTGTGAACGATTATATCAAGAATTGTAATTACATGCCATTGTTGAACAGTGATATAAAAATTGGGCCTTTGGTGGTTGTGGTGGTGGGGATGGTGTCACAACACTATAAGTCCTCACAGTTACTCTTGGTGGGCGCAGGAACGGGCCCTGCTGTGAAATATTATATCAAGAATCGTAATTACATGCCCCCTTTAAACATGGGCTGAAAAATTGGGCCTTAGGCACTGGTGCTGGTGCCATGACACTGCAACCTCTCCCATATACTCTATTTGGAGTGCAGGAATGAGCCCTGCTGCAAAGCATTGCATCAAAAATTGTAATTACACGCCTTTATGAAGGTCAGTCGATCAACATAGTTGTGGACAGGCGCACCCTGTGATCGGTTACAAAGCCACTAGCAGCACTGAAGGTGCGTTCCAAAAGAACGCTGGATGCAGGACAGGCCAGTAGCTCAATTGCATACTCTGCAAGCTCTGGCCAGTGATCCATCCTCAAGACTCAGTAAGCCAGAGGATTTTCGGTGGGAAAGGTGTCCAAGTCTGACCTTGCCCCTAGGTATTCCTGCACCATATAAATCAGACGCTGGCAATGGTTGCTGGAACCGATCATACCTTGGGGCTGTGGACTAAAAAATTGTCTGAACGCATCGGTCAGACGACCACCCTCTCCACCGCTCCTTCTGTGACTGACCGAAGCCTCAGCAACACGTTGTCCAGGACCAGGAGTTTGGAACCTCCCAGTCTCTGGGAACGTGTTGCACAGACCTTTCTGCAAGGCCTCCCGGAGATGTCTCATCCTCTGCTCCCTCTGCTATGGCAAGATAAGGTCCGCAACCTTACCCTTGTACCGTGGATCAAGGAGAGTGGCCAGCCAGTAATGTTCCCTCTCCTTGATCCGAAGAATACGAGGATCCTTCCGCAGGCTTTGCAGGATCAGGGAGGCCATGCAGCGTAGGTTAGCTGAGGCATTCGGTCCGGAGTCCTCTGGGTCACTAAGGACAACATGATCCGCAGCCACCTCCTCCCAGCCACGTAGAAGTCCACGGGTTTATTAGGACTGTAAATCATCCCTAAAAGACTGCTGCTGCTGATGCTGAGTGCCAGGCTTCACCTTCATGCTGACACAATCCTCCTCCTCCTCCTCTTCCTATGTGATGGTTGGGACAGCAGGAGCACTGTCTGGATAAAGGGGGCCTTGAGAGGCAAGGAAGTCCTCCTCTTCCTGCCTCTGTTCTGCCTCAAGTGTCCTGTCCATTATTCCAGGCAGCGTATGCTCCAAGAGGTGGACAAGAGGTACAGTGTCACTGATGCATGCACTGTCACTGCTCACCATCCTTGTGGCCTCCTCAAACGGTGACAGGACAGTGCATGCATCCCTGATCATGCCCCACGGTGTGGTGAGAAAAAACCGAGCTCCCCTGACCCTGTCCTGGTGCCGTAGTCGCACAGGTACTCATTGATGGCCCTCTGCTGCGTGTGCAGCCGCTGCAGCATGGCCAATGTTGAGTTCCACCTGGTGGGCATGTCACATATAAGGCGGTTCTTGGGCAGGTTCAACTCCTTTTGGAGCTTAGCCAGCCGAGCACAGGCATTAAATGATTGGCGGAAATTATTATTATTATTATTATTATTATACAGGTTTTATATAGCGCCAACAGTTTGCTCAGCGCTTTACAACATAAGGGCAGACATTACATTTACATTACAATTTGGCACAAGAGGAATAAGAGGGCCCTGCTCGTTAGAGCTTACAATCTAAAAAGGAAGGGGCAGACTTTCCTGGCCTGCTTCAGGACATCCTGTAAGCCGGGGTACCTGCCCAAGAACCCGCTGCACCACCAGGTTAAGGACGTGAGCTACACAGGGCACATGGGTCAGTTGTCCCTGTCGGAGGGCGGAAAGGAGGTTGGTGCCATTGTCACAAACCACCATTCCTGGCTTAAGCTGGCGTGGCGTCAACCACCTCTCGGCCTGCCCCTGCAGAGCTGACAAAACATCCGCCCCAGTGTGGCTCCTGTCCCCCAAACAAACCAGCGCAAGCACGGCATGGCATCGTTTTGCCTACGTACTTGCGTAGCCCCTGGAACGCTTACGGAGCACCGCTGGTTCTGAGGACAGAGCACTGGAAGAGGCCATGGAGGAAGAAGAAGAGGAGGAGGTGGAGGAGAGAGGTGTGTCACAACCAATAGTAGCATTTTGGAGGCGTGGTGGCGGAACAACCTCCAACACTACTGCACCTTGTCCTGCATCCTTCCCAGCTGCCAGAAGAGTGACCCAATGGGCCGTGAAAGACAGGTAATGTCCCTGTCCATGCCTGCTGGACCATGAGTCAGCGGTAATATGCACCTTACCACTGACCGCCCTGTCCAGCGAGGCAAGGACATTGCCTTCCACATGCCGGTAGAGAGCCGGAATCGCCTTCCGTGAGGAAAAGTGGCGTTTGGGGACCTGCCACTGAGGAACCTCACCTTGTACAAACTCACGGAAGGGGGCCGAGTCTACCAACTGAAAAGGCAGCAGTTGAGGTACTAGCAATTTAGCCAAGCTAGCATTCAACTGCTGGGCATGTGGATGGCTGGGAGTGAACTTCTTTCGCCGGTCCAGCAGCTGGGGCAGGGACATTTGCCTGCTATAATCGGACGTGGGTGTACTGCTAGCAGAGTGCCCGGAAGCACTTGGCTGTGACACACATAATTCTACACCTTCATTCCTCTCAGAGCAGGTTTCAGAGAGGACTGAAGGTCTAGTGGGGTTGGAGATGCCAGCTGATGAGGAGCAAGGAGAGATCCGCTTTGTTCTTTGGTGTTGGTCTTTGAGGTACGCTTGCCAACGAGCTGCATGGCAGGTCAACATATGTCTGGTCAAGCATGTGGTGCCCAAGCGGCTGATGTTTTGGCCACGCGAGATACGCTTGAGACATATGTTGCAAATAGCAGCGGTGCGATCTGATGCACTCGTCTCAAAAAAGGCCCACACCAAAGAACTTTTGGAATAACGCGCAGAGGCAGCGCCCTGCATAGGCGGAGCTCTGCGGTGTGATTCAGTCGGTGTGCTGCCCCTAAGCTGGCCCCCGGAGAGCATCCTGCCTCGTTGGAGATGTGCCTCCTCCTCCTCGCTCCTATCAGGCACCCACGGGGAGTCAGTGACCTCATCATCCCCTCTCTCTTCATCACTGGAGCAAACCTGGCAGTATGCTGCAGCTGGTGGAACATGACTGCCAGATTGCTGTCCTTCTTGAGCATCCCCTCTCTCTGTGCTCACGCTACTGCCTTCCTCTAGACGGGTATCATCACCAGAGCCTTCAAAAGACTGGGCATCCTCCTGGAACATGTACCCAACACTGTGCTCAAACAGTTCGGGGGACTCCTCAGGAGGACATGGTGGGTCTAGGAGTGACTGATGATGACATTGAGACGAGGGAAGAGGATGTGTTGGCAGCTGCTTTGCTAGTACCCTGAGCCTGGGTGAGAGAGGATGAGGAGGATGAAGAGGGCTTGGTCATCCACTCTACCAAGTCTTCGGCATGATGCGGCTCAACACGTCCAGCTGCCGAAAATATGGACAAGTGTGTCCCATGGCCACGTGCTGATGACAATGCACCACGTCCACGACCAGCACTGTTGTCTCTAGACACAGAGCCTGCTTGCCCTCTTTTATTGGCTCGTGACTGTCTGCCTCTCCTTGTTGGCCTTCCAGACATAGTAATGGCCTGCAGGGAGATAGGAAAATCAGCAATTGGGTAGTGTATATTGTGCTGGAGGCACACAACACCCACTAACTCCTGCAGATGACTGTATGATAGAACACCAGCAATAAAGGGTAGATACAGGTGTATACTGTGCTGGATTCACACAACACCCACTAACTCCTGCAGATGCCTTTATTATAGAACACCAGCAATAAAGGGTAGATACAGGTGTATACTGCACTGGAGGCACACAACACCCACTAACTCCTGCAGATGGCTGTATTAGAGAACACCAGCAATAAAGGGTAGATACAGGTGTATATTGTGCTGTGCTGGAGGCACACAACACCCACTAACTTCTGCAGATGCCTTTATTATAGAACACCATCAATAAAGGGTAGATACGGGTGTATACTGTGCTGTGCTGGAGGCACACAACACCCACTAATTCCTGTAGATGGCTGTATTAGAGAACACCAGCAATAAAGGGTAGATACAGGTGTATACTGTGCTGTGCTGGAGGCACACAACACCCACTAACTTCTGCAGATGCCTTTATTATAGAACACCAGCAATAAAGGGTAGATACAGGTGTATACTGTGCTGTGCTGGAGGCACACAACACCCACTAACTTCTGCAGATGCCTTTATTATAGAACACCAGCAATAAAGGGTAGATACAAGTCTATACTGTGCTGGAGGCACACAACACCCACTAACTCCTGCAGATGGCTGTATTAGAGAGCACCATCACCAGTGTTCTGAGTTCAGAAAAACAGTTTTTGGTTTTCTGTGTTCCCAGAACAGGGTCTGGTTGTCCGGAGGCGAAAGCTATTTGGGTGGGAGAAGCCTCTAGCCCTTTCACCATACTTTCCTGACCGATGCCCTAAGCTTGATGGTCCTGCCTGCACCCTGCACAAATACTCTGGCTGTGCTGACCATACCTCTGCTTGCTGCATGTACTAATTATGGACAGTATTCTTGCTTGCTGCATGAACGATCCTTTGATCCTTTTGGTGCTGCTGACCACATCCCTGCCTGCTATTTGGACCAAAGCTTTGGCTGTGCTGACAACATCTCTACCTGTACTGACTATTCCTGCCTGCTGCCTGTTTTGCTGTCGCTGTCCACGTTCCTGCCTGCTGCCTGAACCGATGCTCTGCTCACACATTTGGTATCGCCATACTCAGGAGGAGTAGTAGAATGTATTTTGGGGTATCATTTTTGCTATGTACATGCTATGTGTTGGAAATATCGTATAAATTGACAACTTTGTGTAACAAAAATGCTTTTCCATTTTTTTCCCAGTTTCCAAAAACTTCTGGAAAAAAATGAACATTTCAAAAGACTCATTAGGCCTCATAGATTATACGTTTGGGTGTTAGCTTTCCAAAATGGGGTCATTTTCTGGGCATTTACATTGTCCTGGCGCTCCAGGGTCTTCAAAATTGTAATAGGTGGTTGAGAAATTAGATGTGTAATTTATGCATGTAGAACGCCTGATGGTGCTACTTCAATGCCGGGCCCCTATATGTGGCCAGGCTGTGTAAAAGTCTCACACATGTGGTATCGCTATACTCGGGAGGAGTAGCAGAATGTATTTTGGGGTGTCAGCTTTGCTATGTACATGCTATTTGTTGGAAATATCTTATGAATTGACAACTTTGTTTTCATTTTTTTTCCCATATATTCCAAAAACCTCTGGAAAAAAATGAACCTTTCAAAAGACTCATTATTCCTCATAGATTATACGTTGGGGTGTTAGCATTCCAAAATAGGGTCATTTTGTGGGCGTTTCCATTTACCTGGTGCTCCAGGGCCTTCAAAAGTGTGAAAGGTTCTCATCAAATGACATGTGCAATTTATGCTTATAGAACGCCTGACGGTGCTACTTGGATGTTAGACCTCTGTATGTGGCCTGGCTGTGTAAAAGTCTCACACATATGGTATCACTATACTCAGGAGGAGTAGCAGAATGTATTTTGGGGTGTCATTGCAAGTATTCAGTATGCAAGTATGCAGACTTCCCGGTCTGAAAATCTGAAAACTGGAGTAACAGTGGGGGGTAGAGACTAACTTCCCCTGTCTGGCAGAGATGATTTTGTCTGATAGAAGTGCTGTTTCTTCATGCAGAGTGCAGGAGCAGAGAGAGTGCACCAGCACTCAGCACTCCGCTGTCACTCCTCTGCAAGGTATGGTGCTACTAATGTCTGCTCTAATTATGTATTGGGCAATATCAGCGCAGATTTTAGCATCAGTTTACATTGCGCCCATCCCTTCCCATTCAACTGTGGCGCCTAGAGCTCCTGATCCCCTGTCCCAGCCCTGGTTAAGACTATAGAAATCCTCACCCTCTCTTCTTTTCATAACATAGGTAGGAAATGTTCTGTAGATCACTGACTGTTGACAGGCTGATAACTATACCTGAGATAGGACTATAGGGTTCACAGAAAATTGCAAGCTCACTGGATTTTCTGGCAGGATCCCTTAGGCCTGGTTTGCAGCACATAAAAATATTCATGTGTCATAAAAATACACTCCATCACGTCTGTTCACATATGCAAGCTGCATTGTAAAAAATTAGGCATGTGCAATTTTACATGCATTTATCTGCATTTTCTGTCCCGTTAAAGTCTATGGTACTACATGAAAATGCACATATTGTACATTCTCATGTTTTTTACATGCATTTTTAACTTGTGTTTGAGCACCCTCACTGAATACCTGCTATGTGCACAGCCAAAATGACTGCAACAGTTGCTGCAGCAGCTGAAAATTGGAATGAAAATCAGCCATGTTTCCTCAGCTCCATACACTGAAAACCAGAATGCTCATTCCCTTGTGATGTCACTACAGGAAAAGCTTCCTCATTGATTAACAATAAATAATGTAAAATGCACAAAAACAAGCACTTAAAAAATGCAAGCATAAATGCATGACAGTAGAATTGAAGAAATGTGGACGGGGCCTTAAACTGTTAGTTACAAAGAAAAATGGAAATGTTGCTTAGAAAGTCTGTAACCAAGAGAAGACAAAATACATTTAATTAAGATGTATAGGTTGCTTAGAATGAAAAATATTTAGGAATAAATATATATACTAAATGTAAATTTTTTTTTGTGCTGATGTTTTAGATTGCGGGCAAGTTTGGTTCTAAAAAAAAACTTTAAATGGTAAGAGAAACAATGCCACTATCTGACTGAATAGACAGGGCATATATTAAAATCATGGCATTTTGCTTGCATATGATTGAATATTTTAAGGGAACATGACTTAACCTCCCTGGCGGTATGATTATTTCAGATTTTTGATGCTGAAAGCAGCACAGTTATTTTGTATGGAAATTTGCCCTTTTTCTATTGTAGGCCTGTAATTCTTAGGAATAACTCACTTAAATCTGTCCAAACAAGAGTCTAGTAGACATCCTGGGTATGATAAAGTTTGAAAAACGAAACCTTAAATTATAATATAATAAATAACTATAACCAATAATAATATAATAATAATAAAAATAATGTAATCAATTTTAAAAACACTGAAATTTGCTCAGTTGCAGAATTGTTGCTGTCATTACTTTCAGGGTTTGATGATGGCTTTCCCCACAAATCACTATCGCTCAATTCTGCAAGTGATTCTAATTTATTATCGCTGTTTTCTAGCTGGTCTAAAACCAAAAGTTTTGGTTGTTATGGACAATCTCCAGTTTCCAGGCAAAAAGAACAATATTTATGATAAAAAAAACTGCATGCAGGGCACTGGACAAACCACTAGGGACAAAAAGGATGTGAAATAAATTGATACAGTAATGTAATCTGTAAGATTACAGTGTACTGTATATATATTGTGTGTTTTACTTTTTGAATTTGGCACCGTTCTCCGTCCTCGTGCGTCACAACGCTAGCAGGGAACAAAGCTTGGCTCCGTGATAGATCGAGCGGAGGAAGGCTCGCTCACACAGCAGGGAGACATCGCAGGATCCTGGGGACAATGTAAGTAACATGTACCTGGATCCTGTGATGCAATCTCGAGTGTGGCTCGGGGTTACCACTTTTGGTACTGAATATCCACCCCGAACCACACTCGGGAATACCTGTTGACAGGCTGATAACTATAGGGGTTAACTATATTCACTAAGCACTAAGCTAAGGGAAGATGCATTATGCCAAGTAAACAATCCTTTTGAAAAGTAAAAATTCTTTACACCCTTCAAAAATCATCTTCAATGTTAAAAAACAAAAATACTGTGAAAAGTACTAAAGCAGTCAATAAGGGTAACAAACTGCTCAATGTAGGCAGTATCGCCCAGTGCTGTGATTCCAAAAAGCTTGTTTTGAAAAGCCCAATGTATCTAAAAGGAACCCAAAATTCCTTTATTGTTCTTACCTCTGGTCTGCAGACACTGTAGCTAAAATTTGTATTAGCAGTTGATGATCTCCATCCCCATGAAGACGGAAGAAGACCCCCGGAGCTGTCTAATAAAGTACTTTAAAAAACTGTGTTGTGTTTTTTTTTTATGTACACTTTTTTCCCCGGGTGAATGGGTAGGGGTACATCATACCCCATACTCATTCACATAGGGTAGGGGGCTGGAATCTGGGGGCCCCCTTATTGAAGGCGGCTTCCGGATTCTGCTAAGCCCCCGCCCGCAGACCCCAATAACCAATGGCCAGGGTTGTTGGGAAGAGGCCCTTGTCCTCATCAACATGGGGACAAGGTGCTTTGGGGTGGGGGGCCGCTCACTCATCCCCACCCCCTTTCCTTACCGGCTGGGCTGCTGCTCGGATAAGGGTCTGGTATGGACTTTGGGGGGACCCCTTGCCATTTTTTCGGTGTAGGGGTTCCCCTTTAAATCCATACCAGGTGAGGGGGCTAGCGAGATGTCAATCTCGCCGATGGAGGCGGAGACATTGACTTCCTTCACTAGTTCCGTCTACCTGGAGCCACGTTCAAAATGAATGGACTTTACTCCGTGTGTGGACAAGTCCATTCATTTGAAAAGTCCGGCAGACCCCCGCCATGGTCCGGCGGATTGTCTGACGGAAAAGTCTGGGCATGTGTGGGCAGGTCCGCTCGTTCGGAAAGTCTGGTGTACCTCCGCTGCAAAGTCTGGCGGGTTGTCTGCCGGATAGTCTTATCGTGTGTACGTGGCATTAGAAACTCCTTGCTTCTCTATTCCCTGTGTTACTTTTGATTGCCCTCTCAGTGTGCAACCCCCCCCCCTCATAATAAAGTCAAAGGGATTATTGTGCTGCTATACTCCTTCATCCCAACAACAGTCCTGGTGGAATTGTGCACAAATACCTGGATATATAAAGTTATAATTATAGTTATTAGTCATATATAGTTATATTTAGTTATTAAGATACCTCCAGGTGTTCAGTTGCAGGAGCCCCTGTGGATGATCCCAATGTGTTCTCCATTTTGGTGTTGGAGACCTAAAGACAAAATGAGTAATGATGGGGAGAATGTCCAGTCATTTTCCAACCAGCCTGGGATGCATCTTCTCACCAAAAGAAACTATAATGCGGCAATGGAACTGGAGTCAGCCTATCTACTCTGTGCCATAGTCCATAGTAGCTGCTAATCTGCAATGCAACCAGACCTCTAACTACCTAAGAGGTTGTTGGATGCCTAATCTTTCTCTAGCGTATGCTGGTTATTGAGCCCTGAGCTAATGCTAGCTATAGCATTCCAGACCAGAAGGGACAGGGTTAACTAAAATGACAGGAGCTGCATATAAACTCTTTTGCAATAAACAGGTTCATCTACTAACATGCAGCAAGATGACCACTACACACACACACACCATGTCACAGACTTAGTTATCTGGTATAGTGCAATAGTGCATCTACGATAACAACAAGAGGACAGATATATTTCTGTAACCAGTCTATATATATCCAGTATCTCACAAAAGTGAGTACACCCCTCGCATTTTTGTAAATATTTTATTATATCTTTCATGTGACAACACTGAAGAAATTATACTTTGCTACAATGTAAAGTAGAGTGTACAGCTTGTATAATAGTGTCAATTTGCTGTCCCTTCAAAATAACTCAACACACCGCTATTAATGTCTAAACCATTGGCAACAAAATTGAATACAGCCCTAAGGGAAAATGTCCAGATTGGGCCCAATTAGCCATTTTCCCTCCCCGGTGTCATGTGGCTGATTGGTGTTACAAGGTCTCAGGTGTGAATGGGGAGCAGGTGTGTTAAATTTTGTGTTATCGCTCTCACTCTCTCATATTGGTCAGTGGAAGTTCAACATGGCACCTCATGGCAAAGAACTCTGAGTATCTAAAAGAAAGAATTGTTACTCTAGATAAAGATGACCTAGAACAGTGATGGCAAACCCGTGGCACTTGTGCCGCTGCCGGCACGCCGAGTCCTCTCTGTGGGCATGCCAGGGAAAATTTGAATAGCACACACTGAATTGTCCACACAGTCACAAACATTGTGTCATGTGTGTCATTATTGGTGTCATTGGAAAACATTGTGCCCCATCATTGGTGTCATCATTGGTGTCATTGTGCCTCATTATTGGTGTCATTGGGAAACATTGTGCCCCATCATTGGGGGGAATAGTGCCCCATCTTTGGTGTCATTGGGAAGATTTTAGCTTTTATCTGTCTACATTACAAAAACGTGAGTTGTTAAGGGCCACACTGGCCCCCGGGCTATGGTAGTTTCCTGTGTCCCTAAGGACAATAATGACAAAAAATGTTTTTTCATTCCAGCCCTCTATCCTGGATTCTTCTCTGCAGTTCTTGTAGAATCTACAGCACCTTCCAGACCAAACAGGATGGTGTCAGCAGCACCACAGGGCACCTTGTTTCACAGGACATTGGACGATTTGTATCTGTCTACAAAAACGTGAGTTGCTTTTCTACAATTCTGTGTTTATTACATACATTTTTTGTGAAATGTGACAATAATATTTTTTGGTATAGGTAGGTAGGGATAGATTTGTATTGGGTGATTCGTCCATCTTTATTTTATAAATGTAATGTTTTTTGTAGACTTGAACACTCCAAAATTAGTCCATAAAAAAAGCAAAAAAAGCTGAATTAAAAACATAGTGGAAGATCATTCCAAGAGGCCTGGAAAGTGAAAGCATTGTATCTCGCACATCAAGTGTCAGACATCACTTTGATACCAACCACAAAAGTGTTGCCGAACTTGGTGAAGCTGAAAGGAAAGAGTTTCTTGATGGGAAATTGAGGAAATATCACTGCCAGTATTGAAGTTTTTGCAACTATCTTTCTAAAACAAATTATCTGGCAACTGCCATCTTTGAAATTTCTTTTTTTTTTTCAAATAACATATTTATTTATTTTTTCCAAAGAGTGCATTACACGTCATGCATTACTACGTCATAGTAAAACAGCAAGAAAAGAAATGAGTAGGTTGCAGGGACCATCCACCCATTGGCCCGTCCCAGTGGGCCCCCCGGGGCCGGCAAATAACATTCCGGGGGGCCCCCCGCGAACCATCTTTGAAATTTCACTGTGCATAGCAATACATGGTAAGCCCCTCTCTAATGGGAATTTTATCAAAACGGCCATGTTGGCTGTGAACAATTCCCCTTTTCATGATTTCCCAAACAAGGAAAAAATTAAGCAACGCATCTTTGAAATGCCACTATGCAGAAATACTGTTAAAGATCGAGTCCTGTGTATAGCAAGTGATGTTAGTCACCAGCTCACCACTGACTTACAAAAGGCAGCCTGTTAATCCATGTGCTTGGATGATAGCACAGATATAAACAATCATGCAAGGCTAGCAGTATTTCTGTGTTATGCTGTTGGTGACACCAAGAGAGAGGAGCTCATGAAACTGGTGTCTTTGCCTGGAAGAACACAAGGATAGATATCTACAATGCTGTGATGGAGGCTTTTTTTCACAAGACATAAGGCCAGAAAAAGTGGTTTCAGTTACTAGTGACGGGGCACCTTCCATGGTTTCATACAGTTTCAAAACTGGTTTCATACAGTTTTTTAATAAAGAAGCAAAGCATCCAGTCATTCAATTTCATTGTATTATACATAAAGAAGCTCTTTGTGCCAAGAAAAGCAAAAAATTAGACCATATCCTTAAGGATGTCACAAAAATGGTGAATTACATTGTGGCTCGTGCTCTTAATTTGCAACAGTTTCAAGCACTTCTTGATGAGGTACAGGCACAGTATAATACTTTACTTATGTATAATAATGTAAGGTGGCTAAGCAGAGGAATGGCTCCTGGAGAGATTTGTAGCCTGCTTGGGTGAAATTAGGCTGTTTATGAATGAAAAGGGACAGGAATATCCACAGCTCACTGTGGCTTACCAACTTAATGTTTTTAGTGATTTTACAATACACTTCAATGTACTGAACAAAAAACTGCAAGGTTTAGGGAAAACAGCAGAAAGTTTTGTGATATCAGAACATTTGAGAGAAAACTGCAGATTTTTGAAAGAGACCTTGAAAGTGGGCAGCTGAAATATTTTCCAAATCTGAAAAAGCATTCTGCAACATTTACAGACACTACAAACCATCAGGAAATCTACAAGAAATGTTCTAGCATTATAGCAGCTGCAAAGGAGAATTTTAGTAACAGATTTTTACAGGTCCGTAAAATGGAGACAACCCTGTGTTTTCTTACTTTTCCAGATAAAGCCAAATGTAAAGAACTTGATCTTTCCTGCTTACACTGGTTAGATTTAGGAAATCTGGAAATGGAGATACTGGAATTCCAAGAAAGCTCTATCTGGAAAAATAAATTCTATGGCCTGCATGCAAGACCTGAGAAGATAGAGTGTGAAGGGATGACAAAGGACAGCAGAGTTGGTAGTTCAGAAAATGAAATCCTTAGGCCCCTTTCACATGGGCACCGTCAGTTTAGCCATGTTAGAAACGTATCAGTTCTTATCCATTGCTTCATCTGTCATCCGTTCCGTTAATCTCCGTTTTAATCCGTCTTCCGTTCCGTTAATATCCATTTTCATCCATTAATGTATACGTTTACACCCATTTTTCATCCATTTTTGTAAACATTTTGTTCTGTTTACAGCAGTTTCTGTGCCTTTAAGGAAATTACCCAGAAATCATTGCTCCTCCCATGCTGCATTGCAGTTTTCAGTGAGTGACTTGTCCTTGCTGTGTCCTTCCTTTGTCCTTGTCCTTGTCCTTGTGTGCGCTAACTGCATTGTGCAATGGATTCCAACAATTTTTGGGACAGTGTGACATTGTTTGTCGTATTTGCCTACATGAGGAGAATGGAGAGCAAGAAAAAGCAGATTGTGGCTATGAGACGTTGATTTTGGACCCACCCCATGCTAATGAAGCGGCCTTCTGAAGATTTTGTGGCTTTGCACTACGCTCATCTCCAACAATATCCCACTAAGTTTTTCAACTTCACCAGGATGACCATAGCCACATTCGACTACTTACCTGCAGATGAATGTCAAGACTAACCTGTAGAGAATAATATGCCAATTGAAAAATGCAACGATGCCTTGGTGTACATCAGATAAAGTATAGTAATCAATAGTATGCTTACATGTACGGATCTTTGCGAAGAACTTGGACGTGCACTTGGACGTGCTATCTCATCCACAGACTGGGACTGGCCTTCTCCCTCTTGTGTGGCTTGCTCACCTTCCTGCACTGCTTCTGTCTCATTATTGTCAGTATTCTCCTCACACTCTGAGACATTTGATGATGTACTACAACAAAAAGGAGCTACATTTGGTCACAAAGCCTTACTATATGGAGACCTACTTTTTACACTTTCTAGATGGAACATCCAAACGTTGCTTACTGTCTAACATCCATGACTTTCCTTTGGAAAGACAACATTTCAAAGTAGATAAATTTTTTCTTTGTGGTTGCTCCGGAACAACTTCTACACTCTACCTCATCATGCAAATCTCTGCGAAAATGGTCTCTCAAAAAATGGCACCTTCTGTTAATTTCAATTCCTGTAAACACACATTGAAAAATAATTTGCCTAAGGATTTTGACATTAAGGCCGCGTACACACGGGCGGACTGTTCGCCCAACTTTGTCCGCTGAACAGTGTTTGGGCGGACAGTCCGCTCGTGTGTGGGCTTTCAGCGGACAGTTTCAGTGGACAGTTGGACGGACAAGGTTTTTCGGAATTTCCGAAAAACTGTCCGCTGAAACCTTGTTTGAGCGAACAGTCCGCCCGTGTGTAGGCTTGTTCGTCAAACAAAGTTGCGCGCATGCTCAGAAAGGATTTTCACGCCGAAAGCTATAATGCAGTGTATAGGACGTCGTATTTTTCATCCCGTCGTACGTGCCGTTCACGTCATCGCGCACGGTTTCAGCAAACTGTTCGTCCGTCGTGTGTGGCCATGTCCGTCCATGCTAAGTTTGAGCGGACTGTTTGCCGAAACTGTTGGACGGACAAAGTTGGGCGAACAGTCCGCGCGTGTGTACGCGGCCTTAGATTATGGAAACATGTGAATAATGTACTGTTCAGTCTCTCGCTGCAGCAGAGCCAAACCATGTGGCGCTATGCTTTGTATGTATTGTTATTTAACGTTTGTAGTAATGCATGTGAATCTTTGCATCAACCATGCCCTCTCTGCTGAACATTTCATTAAAAAAAAAGTTAGAGTGTTTGCAACATTTTTATAATACAGGTTTAGAATACTGAAATAAAGTTTACTAAAATGCTAAAAATTACCCTGACGCCATTCAAAAATTTGCAACCAACCAATAATCGAAGGATTACATAAAAATACTGACAAGAGAGCAAGCAGCAGTTGAGAAACACTTACCATGTTGCTCACGCTCTTTGGGAGTCATTGTGGTCCAATTTGGTGTCACAAACTATGGGATTTCTTCCCATAGTTGCTGTGTTCTTACTTTGTCACTGTGGTCCCGACAGGTTGAGTCCCACAAGCCTGGCCTTTCATGCACCAGGTTTATAAGCTCCTCATTGGAGACATCTCTTGCCATGTTTCTCCTTGGGCATGTACTGGGGATGTACTTCCTATTGTCCAACTACTGCCTGGGTCATAGGTTGAGTTCACAGATAAACAAAAAAATATATATTTCTTCAAAACGGATCTTAACTGATCGTACGTTGACGGACATTGCCTGTTAACATCAGTAAATATCCGTTTTGACGGATCTGGACGTAGCCTTGTACATTAAAAAAAACTGATAAAACCGGAAGCGGAGGTTAATGGATGTGGGCCTTAAAGTGCGGAATTATCTGACAAATAATTTTAGGTCAAAGCAAAGGCATTCTTACCAATGCCCAGCAAAGGCATCCTTATCAATGCTCAACAATGGCATCTTTACCAATGCCCAGCAAAGGCATCCTTACCAATGCTCAGCAATGGCATCTTTAACAATGCCCATCAAAGGCATGCTTACCAATGCCCAGCAATAGCATATTTCTCAATGCCCAGCAAAGAAATCCTTATTACTGCCCAGCAAAACATTGAAGCAGGGGGATAAGGATGAGGACACTGAACATTGAAGCACAGGGATAAGGATGAGGACACTGAACATTGAAGCACAGGGATAAGGATGAGGACACTGAACATTGAAGCACAGGGATAAGGATGAGGACACTGAACATTGAAGCATGTAGCACAGGATAGGCACTACAAGTCCCAGCAATGCAGAACCTAACACGGCACGTAGCTCAGCATGGTTGGTAAATAATGATACTAGGTAACAAGGGAAGTATTAGTGTTGTAACGCACGACCCAGTGTTTGTGTTGTCTGTAACGTCACTTCCGTAACAGTATGTGATGGTTTCGCTGAACAGTATTGCCGAAACTATATTGGAACGCACAGCGCGAGTGTTTGGAACGCTATGCGCATGCGCAGTACGCAATTTCTGGCGGCAACGTCACTTCCGTAGCATTCTGTGATAAGCAGCAAAATATGACACTACAATGGAGCCGCACCGGAAGTGACGGGGTTACAATACAACACCGCCGCCGGGTGTGCCAAGATGGCCGCCAGCTCCGGAGCTAGGCTGAAGCTGCGGCCTTTCCTAAGGCCGCAGCCACGGACCGCTCCGCGAATCGCATGGTGCGGACCGACTAATCGATAATGAAAATCGTTTACAACGATTTTCATTATCGATTATTATCGATGATGTCGATTAATCGTTTCAGCCCTAGAATCCTTACTACTGCCCAGCAAAGGCATCATTACCAGTGCCCAGCAAAGGCATTCTTTACTAGTGCCCAGCAAAGGCATCATTACCAATGCCTAGCAAAGGCATCCTTACCAGTGCCCAGCAAAGGCATCCTTACCAATGCACAGCAAAGGCATCCTTACCAGTGCACAGCAAATGCATGCTTAACAGGGCTCAGCAAATGCATCCTTACCAGGGCTCAGCAAATGCATCCTTACCAGTGCTCAGCAAATGCATCCTTACCAGTGCTCAGCAAATGCATCTTTACCAGTGCTCAGCAAATGCATCCATACCAGTGCTCAACAGATGTATCCTTATCCAAAAATACATGCACGTAGAATAGATTTTTTTTTCTAGACTAAAACCTCAGTATTCAGGTTTAATTGCAGTGTTAGCATTTTGAAAGAAATACATGGTTTTGTTTTGCTGTTTGGGCACTCAGGCTCAAAAAGGTTCACCATCACTGGCCTAGGCTATAAGAATATTGCCAAGTAGGGATGGCCGAACTGTTCGCCCGGCGGTCATTTCGCTGCGTATTTTGCGTGTTCGCGATTCACCCGATCGCCCGGTGGACATATGTGTTTACAGTGTGAAAGAACTTTGACCCATGATGACACATCCATCATGGGGTACAGGACTGCCAATGGAGACATTTCAGCACATGGACAATTGGACATTCCCCCTAACTTATAAATAGACCTGATCTGGTGGCCATTTTACATTCTTTCTTGTGTCATTATAGGGAGAGGTTGCTGTGTGGAGCAAGGAGAGACTGCAGTGACACAAATCGCTAGATATTAGGTCCACAAGTCCTTTTAAGGACTGGTATGGTATAGGTGTAGTACAGGATATAGGGTTGAGTGCACTGCTGTGCAAGTGATTTTTGCAGCAGCCTGTCTTTTGTCAGTGTAGAGAGGGACAGGACGCTGTGTGCAGCAGGGACAGTTAGTTTAATCACTAGCTGTTACTATTAGGTCCACATAGGTCCTTAGTATATAGGGTTCAGTGCACTGCTGTGCTTGTGATTGGAGCAGCCTGTCTTTTGTCAGTGCAGCAGGGACAGTCAGTTTAATCACTAGCTGTTACTATTAGGGCCACAAAGGTCCTTTTAAGGACTGGTATGGTATAGGCGTAGTACAGTATATACAGTGCCTTGCGAAAGTATTCGGCCCCCTTGAACTTTTCAACCTTTTGCCACATTTCAGGCTTCAAACATAAAGATATAAAATTTTAATTTTTTGTGAAGAATCACCAACAAGTGGGACACAATTGTGAAGTGGAACAAAATCTATTGGATATTTTAAACTTTTTTAGCAAATAAAAAACTGAAAAGTGGTGCGTGCAAAATTATTCGGCCCCTTTACTTTCAGTGCAGCAAACTCACTCCAGAAGTTCAGCGAGGATCTCTGAATGATCCAATGTTGTCCTGTTGTCCTAAATGACTGATGGTGATAAATAGAATCCACCTGTGTGTAATCAAGTCTCTGTATAAATGCACCTGCTCTGTGATAGTCTCAGGGTTCTGTTGAAAGCGCAGAGAGCATCATGAAGACCAAGGAACACACCAGGCAGGTCCGTAATACTATTGTGGAGAAGTTTAAAGCCGGATTTGGATACAAAAAGATTTCCCAAGCTTTAAACATCCCAAGGAGCACTGTGCAAGCGATCATTTTGAAATGGAAGGAGTATCAGACCACTGCAAATCTACCAAGGCCATCCCTCTAAAC
Source organism: Lithobates pipiens (assembly GCF_037356315.1). Lineage (NCBI taxonomy): Eukaryota > Metazoa > Chordata > Amphibia > Anura > Ranidae > Lithobates > Lithobates pipiens. The sequence continues at coordinate 582,771,783 of NW_027507748.1, read as the reverse complement.
TTTCAGCTCAGACAAGGAGAAGACTGATCAGAGATGCAGCCAAGAGGCCCATGATCACTCTGGATGAACTGCAGCGAACTACAGCTGAAGTGGGAGAGTCTGTCCATAGGACAACAATCAGTCGTACACTGCACAAATCTGACCTTTATGGAAGAGTGACAAGAAGAAAGCCATTTCTCAAAAATATCCATAAAAAGTCTCATCTAAAGTTTGCCACAAGCCACCTGGGAGACACACCAAACATGTGGAAGAAGGTGCTCTGGTCAGATGAAACCAAAATCGAACTTTTTGCCCACAATGCAAAACGATATTTGTTGTGTGTAAAAGCAACACAGCTCATCACCCTCAACACACCATCCCCACTGTCAAACATGGTGGTGGCAGCATCATGGTTTGGGCCTGCTTTTCTTCAGCAGGGACAGGGAAGATGGTTAAAATTGAGGGGAATATGGATGAAGCCAAATACAGGACCATTCTGGATGAAAACCTGTTGGAGTCTGCAAAAGACCTGAAACTGGGACAGAGATTTATCTTCCAACAAGACAATGAGCAAAATCTACAAAGGAATGGTTCACAAATAAACGTATCCAGGTGTTAGAATGGCCAAGTCAAAGTCCAGACCTGAATCCAATCGAGAATCTGGGGAAAGAGCTGAAAACTGCTGTTCACAAACGCTCTCCATCCAACCTCACTGAGCTCGAGCTGTTTTGCAAGGAAGAATGGGCAAGAATTTCAGTCTCTCAATGTGCAAAACTGATAGAGACATACCCCAAGCGACTTGCAGCTGTAATCGCAGCAAAAGGTCGCTCTACAAAGTATTAACGCAAGGGGGCCGAATAATTTTGCACGCCCCACTTTTCATTTTTTTATTAGTTAAAAAAGTTTAAAAAATCCAATAGATTTCGTTCCACTTCACAATTGTGTCCCACTTGTTGGTGATTCTTCACAAAAAATTAAAATTTTATATCTTTATGTTTGAAACCTGAAATGTGGCAAAAGGTTGAAAAGTTCAAGGGGGCCGAATACTTTCGCAAGGCACTGTAGGGTTGTACACGTATAATATACTTTCTTCCAAATATAGAAAGAATATTATACTTGACTGCTGCCCTATTCTGCAGCGGTCCTTTATCAGTATAGGGACTGAGGTACAGTCTGCACATCACTAGCTACTCGGTTCACAAAGGTCCTTGTAAGGACTGGCATAGCTGTACAATATATAGGGTTGTGGTGCACTGCTGCAGATTGCTGCCCTATTCTGCAGCAGTCCTGTATCAGTGTAGGGACTGAGGTACAGTCTGCACATCACTAGCTACTCGGTTCACAAAGGTCCTTGTAAGGACTGGTATAGCTGTACAATATATAGGGTTGTGGTGCACTGCTGCAGATTGCTGCCCTATTCTGCAGCAGTCCTTTATCAGTGTAGGGACTAAGGTACAGTCTGCACATCACTAGCTACTCGGTCCACAAAGGTCCTTGTAAGGACTGGTATAGGTGTACTATTTGGTGTGCAGTATATAGGTGTGTAATACACATATAAAATACTTGCACATATAGAAAGCATAGTATAGTGCATTTCCACTGTGCAGCATTGTGACTGCTGAGCGGTTCTGCAGCGTTACTACAGAGAGCGACAAACGCAATAAAAAAAAGTATTATAACTGGTGTGATAGACCAGTGGCCCCCAAAAACAACAGATTGAATCCGGGTGTTATATACCTTCTTCCACATACATACTGCACTTCTCTAGAGACTTTTGTCACAGGGTCATTTAAAAAATGACAGGCAGAGGAAGAGGCAGGCCCTTCCGCAGGGGTGGTAGGGGTAGGGCAGGAGCAACAGACTTGAGCCAAAGTAGCAAATTGCAGAAGGTGCGTGCGATTACATCAAAGGACGCACCAGACTTGGTTGAGTGGCTCACTCAGCCTTACTCTTCTGCACCCTCCTCATCCTCTCGATCTGCACCCTCTTCTTCACTATCTGCTATGTGCACCCCCAAAGACGCTACCACCAACACCACCACCACCATATACCTTCCGCTTGAGTCACAGGAATTCTTTTCTGATCCATATCAAGACATTTCCGATGCGCAGCCACTCTTGGCATTGGATCATGAAGAGGAGGTAGCAACAACTGCCGCTCAGCAGTCTGATAACAGTACCCAGATCAGCCCAAGGAGGAGGTTTGTCCCCGCTGTTGCTGCCTACTCCGAGATCTCTAATTATAGCGGTGGGGGAGGTGACGTCGATGATGACGTGTCTAGTGATGTCACGTGGGTGCCCACAAGAGAGGAAAAGGAGGAGAGTTCAGAGGGAGATATGGACCAGCAGATAGGGAGGAGAAGCTGGAAGAACTTAGATTGCACAGGAGGGACAAAGCAGAATGCAAATGTATCAGGAGCGAGGCATCAACCGTGTACGGTCACATCTTTCGCTCCCAGGACGCCGGCACATGGCTCCGCAGTGTGGGCTTTTTTTAACCTGTCTGCTAATGACAATAGTGTTGCCATCTGCAATCTTTGCAGTCAACGCATAAGTCGCAGTAAGCCCAACACTCACCTAGGGACGACCGCCTTAAGAAGGCACATGAGCTGCCATCACCGAGCCCAGTGGGAGCAATGGAACACACAAAGCCACACTCCAGGCTTTCACCGTCCACCCTCGTCTTCTACTTCTCCTTCTCCTCTCTCCTCACAATTGTCCTCCACTCCACCTACCATCAGGCCATCCTCACGTTTTTCTGCAAAAAGGATGGCTTCAGTGAGCCAAATGTTCGAGCGTAAAAAAATGATGACGCCGGATAACCCTCTTTCCCAACGGTTGACGGCTGGCTTGTCAGAACTCATAGCCCACCAATTACTGCCATATAAACTGGTGGACTCGGAGGCCTTTCGAAAATTTGTGGCCATTGGAACACCACAATGGAAGGTCCCAGGAAGGAAGTATTTCTCACAGAAGGGCATCCCAGAGCTATATGGCCATGTTCAGCGGCAAGTGAATGTATTTCTGGCACACAGTGTCAGTGCCAAGATACATCTGACCACAGACATGTGGTCTAGCAAACACGGGCAGGGAAGGTATATCACTTTTACTGCCCACTGGGTGAACCTTCTGACGGCCGTCAAGCATGTAACCTGTGGCACCCGTGTAGATTTGGTTTTACCGCCATGGATTTCATGCAGGCCTGGCTCTTCTTATCCTCCTCCTCCTACTCCATCCTCCTCCCTCTCCCCGGCTGACTCCTCCTTTTCTGCTGCTAGCGTCTCTTCCGCTGCGCCGCCCAAGCTCCCCAGAACCTATTCGACATGCCAGGTGAGACTTTGCCATGCCGTGCTGCGTCTGTTGTGCCTGGAAGCCAAGAGCCACACTGGCCCAGCACTCCTTTCAGCTTTGCGTTCACAGGCAGATCAGTGGCTAACACCACTCAATTTGACAGTTGGTAAAGTGGTGTGTGACAACGGTGCCAATCTGCTTAGTGCATTGAAACAGGGCAAAATTACGCACGTGCCATGCATGGCACACGTCTTAAACTTGGTCATGCAGCGATTCGTTGTCAAACACCCTGGGGTCCAGGACATCTTGCGGCAGGCAAGGAAAATCTTGGCCCATTTCAAAGGATCTTACACGGCCATGGCTCGCCTTGCTGACATTCAGCGGCGACACAATCTGCCGGTCAGACGTCTTATTTGCGATTGCCCAACGCGATGGAACTCAACCTTCTATATGCTTGATTGGCTGCTCCAGCAGAAACATCTTAGTTAACATCTTGTTAACATCCAGTTAACATCTACCTGTATGAACTCTGCGGCAGGACAGGTTCTGAGGAGTTGGGTTTTTTTTCACCGCGCCAGTGACTGCTCATGCGCGACGCATGCAGACTTCTGCAGCCATTTGAGGAGATCACCAAACTGGTCAGTCGCAGCCATGGCGCCATCAGTGACATGGTACCTTATGCCTTCTTTATGGAGTGTGTATTGCGTCGTGTCAATGATCAAGCCGTGGAGGAGCAGGAGCGGGAAGATGAGGAAGTCGCAATGCTGGATGAATTCCCAGGGGGGCTACTCTATCTGAGACAAGTCAACAACAGGAGTCTGAAGAGGAGTCAGAGGAGGATGGTGCCAGGGCGGATGAGGAGGAGCAAGAAGAGCATGCTTTAAACTTTTCTGGGATCCCTGTTGTGCATGGATGGGGAGAGGAGAACGAGGAGGACGACATTATCCTGAATGATGAGCAGGAGCCTGGCCACCACACCGCTTCCAGTTTAGTGCAAATGGGGGCCTTCATGCTCCAGTGTTTTAACAGAGACCCCCATATAAAAAGTATAAGGGTCAAGGACCAGTACTGGGTGGCAACGTACTTAGACCCCCGGTACAAACACAAAATGTTACCACCGTCACAGAGGGCTGTCAGAATGGAGCATTTACAGGCCTTGCTTCGAGAAATGCTGCATTCTGCTTTTGCGTGCACTGGCAGAGGAGCAATTCCCACTCCCAGAGAAAGAGTTGCGGGTACCAATCCAACAGCGCCTGCAAGAAGAGGGCGGTTTGAAGATGTGTTGGGGACTTCGGATATGAGGTCATTCTTTCAGCCGACCCATCAACAGGTCTCATCCGGATCCAGCATCAGGGAATGCCTAGACCGACAGGTGTCCGACTACATCAGGTTAACAGCTGATGTGGACGCTCTGAGGAGTGATGAACCCCTGGACTACTGGGTGGGCAGGCTTGACCTCTGGCCAGAGCTTGCCCAATTTGCAATGGAACTGTTGGCTTGCCCCTCGCCCAGTGTCCTGTCCGAAAAGGACATTCAGTGCAGCAGGGGGGATAGTGACCGATAAGCGCACTCGCCTAGCTCGCGACAGTGTTGACTACCTCATATTTCTGAAAATGAATGAGGCATGGATCTCAGAGGAATTCAACACATGTGACCAGTAGACCATGTATATCTCTATAAAAATTTATTTAATCGAGCACACAGACCTTTTTTCTACATTTGGCTCACTTCCTTGTGCAAAAAAAGCACACCGTACTATATGCTTGTACCCGCCTGTTTGAAGAGGTTGAGCGGTGTCATATTTTTGGGGCCCAGCAGCGAGTTGCTGGTATCAGTGCTGCTGTCAGTGCTCTCTATCTCGGTGCTGGTGTCAGTGCTCTATATCACGTTGCTGGTGTCAGTGCACTCTATCACGGTGCTGGTGTCAGTTCTCTATATGCTGGTGCTGGTGTCAGTTCTCTATATCCTGGTGTTGGTGTCAGTGTTCTATATCACAGTTCTGGTGTCAGTGCTCTATATCACGGTGCTGGTGTCAGTGCACTCTATCACGGTGCTGGTGTCAGTGCACTCTATCACGGTGCTGATGTCAGTGCACTCTATCACGGTGCTGATGTCAGTGCACTCTATCACGGTGCTGATGTCAGTGCACTCTATCACGGTGCTGGTGTCAGTGCACTCTATCACAGTGCTGGTGTCAGTGTTCTACATCACAGTGCTGGTGTCAGTGCACTCTATCATGGTGCTGGTGTCAGTGCACTCTATCACGGTGCTGGTGTCAGTGCACTCTATCACGGTGCTGGTGTCAGTGCACTCTATCACGGTGCTGGTGTCAGTGCTCTATATTACGTTGCTGGTGTCAGTGCACTCTATCACGGTGCTGGTGTCAGTGCACTCTATCACGGTGCTGGTGTCAGTGCACTCTATCACGGTGCTGGTGTCAGTGCTCTATATTACGTTGCTGGTGTCAGTGCACTCTATCACGGTGCTGGTGTCAGTTCTCTATATCCTGGTGCTGGTGTCAGTGCTCTATATCCTGGTGCTGGTGTCAGTGCTCTATATCCTGGTGCTGGTGTCAGTGCTCTATATCCTGGTGCTGGTGTCAGTGCTCTATATCACGGTGCTGGTGTCAGTGCTCTATATCACGGTGCTGGTTTCAGTGTTCTATTTCACAGTGCTGGTGTCAGTGCACTCTATCTCAGTGCTGGTGTCAGTGCTCTATATCACGGTGCTGGTGTCAGTGTTCTATATCACAGTGCTGGTGTCAGTTCTCTATATCACTGTGCTGGTGTCAGTGCACTCTATCTCGGTGCTGGTGTCAGTGTTCTATATCACGGTGCTGGTGTCAGTTCTCTATATCCTGATGCTGGTGTCAGTGTTCTATATCACAGTGCTGGTGTCAGTGCTCTATATCACAGTGCTGGTGTCAGTTCACTCTATCATGGTGCTGGTGTCAGTGCACTCTATCACGGTGCTGGTGTTAGTGCACTCTATCACAGTGCTGGTGATCATCTTCTGCACCCTCTTCATAGCCTACCCTGACCTTTCCTCTTCTCCATTGCCTTCATGCGCTCCTGAGTCCTGAATTGTCAAAATTTCACATAAAAAAAGAATGCTTGTAGTTGTCGATCCCAGATCCACCTCATACATGTGTTATGTCAGTGGCCATGTGGTGGGACTATGTGTGCACAGCTAGTAATTATTTTGTGGCTGGAAATATGAAAACCTACAGGTCAAAGTTCATCTGCCATTGAAGTCAACATTGCGGTTCGCAAACTTTCGACCACGTTCGCGGTTCGCGTTCACGAAACGTCCCGTCGGAAGTTCATCCATCTCTATTGCCAAGACCCTGAAACTGAGCTGCAGCATGGTGGCCAAGACCACACAGCAGTTTAACAGGACAGGTTCCACTCAGAATAGGCCTCGCCATGGTCGGCCAAAGAAGTCAAATGCACGTGCTCAGCGTCATATCCAGAGGTTGTCTTTGAAAAATAGACATATGAGTGCTGGTGGAGGGGTCAGCCTGTCAGTGCTCATACCATAAGCTGCACACTGTATGAAATTGGTCTGCATAGCGGTCACCCAGAAGGAAGCCTCTTCTAAAGATGATGCACAAGAGAGCCCGCAGTTTGCTGAAGACAAGCAGACTAAGGACATGGATTACTGGAACCATGTCCTGTGGTCTGAGACCAAGATAAACTTATTTGGTTCAGATGGTGTCAAGCGTGTGGGGCGGCAGCCAGGTAAGAAGTACAAAGACAAGTGTGTCTTGCCCACATTCAAGCATGGTGGTGGGATTGTCATGGTCTAGGACTGCATGAGTGCTGCCAGCACTGGGGAGCTACAGTTCATTGAGGGAACCATGAATGCCAACGTGTACTGTGACATACTGAAGCAGTGCATGATCCCCTCCCTTTGGAGCCTGGGCCGCAGGGCAGTATTCCAACATGATAATGGCTCCAAACACACCTCCAAGATGACCACTGCCTTGCTAAAGTAGGGTAAAGGTGATGGACTGGCCAGGCATGTCTCCAGACCTAAACCCTATTGAGCATCTGTGGGGCATCCTCAAATGAAAGGTGGTCTTACATCCACCAGCTCCATGATGTCGTCATGGAGGAGTGGAAGAGGACTCCAGTGGCAACATGTGAAGCTCTGGTGAACTCCATGCTCAATAGGGTTAAGACAGTGCTGGAAAATAATGGTGGCCACGCAAAATATTGACACCTTGGGCCCAATTTGGACATTTTCACTTAGGGGTGTACTCACTTTGTTCCCAGCAGTTTAGACATCAATGGCTGTGTGTTGAATTATTTTGAGGGGACAGGAAATTTACACTGTTATACAAGCTGTACATTCACTACTTTACATTATAGTAAAGGGGTTGATTTACTAAAGGCAGATAGGCAGTTGCCTTCTTCAAGTGCAGTTGCTCCAGAGCTTAGTAAATGAGGAAGACTTCACTTTGCAATGAGTACCCAATCACTTGCAAGGAAAATAGAAAAAAAACAGCATTTTCCCATGCACATGATTGGATGATGGAAGTCAGGCAGAGCTTCTGCTTATTTACTAAGCTCTGGAGCAACTGCACATGCAGAGTGCAATTGCACTTTTCAAATTTTCAAAAATCTATTTTCCTTTAGAAAATCAACCCCAAAGTGTAATTTCTTCAGTGTTGTCACGTGAGGAAATAATAAAATATTTTACAAAATGTGAGGGGTGTACTCACTTTTGTATACATATCTATCTATCTATCTATCTATCTATCTATCTATCTATCTATCTATCTATCTATCTATCTATCTATCTATCTATCTATCTATCTATCTATCTATCTATCTATCTATCTATCTATCTATATATATATATATATATATATATATATATATATATATATATACACATATATACACATATATACCTAGAAGCTATGGGCAACAGACGTAAACTAATAAACATATAAACACTGGACCAATAATCCCTGCTTCTGGCCTAGATTCAGCAGCAGCTCTGGACAGAACATGTAAATTAAAGAATATTCAGCGCAAGAACACAATAAAATCCTACTAAATAGATTTGCAGGCTGAACACCAAAGGTTAACACACAACACCTTGATAATAAATAAAACTCAGAACAGTGCAATGCAAAATGACCAATCAATATAAAACATCCTTTAAAAGTCCAAAAACAAGCATATCCAGATAGAAATAAGTTATGCCACTGTGATGAGGAGGTGCATCCAAATAAAAAGCGTGCAAGTGTCAACGTGAGTTCAGCCCATCCACCAAAGACATCCGCAGCCTCTCACCTCATATTTTTGACCCACTGGTGTGCATACACCTTCCCATATGGGAAAGAATCCAGCGATCAGTCAGTGGTCAGCAGAGAAGGTCCCTTTACAGTTGATTGAAAAGATGATGTTCCGCAGTATGCAATCAAATAAATGAGAATCTAATGCTCTCTGTAAACTTCCATTTTATTTGATAAAATATAGTAAACAACTTACAAATAAAGCACTTGAGCCAAGTGCATGCATTGAGCATTCAGATTATAGGTAAAACCAAAAATATGGCTGCGGGTGATGTCAGTATGTAGCTCCTCCCTCGTACGGGTTACGTCCGTATGCGGGACTTCGTCAGTGGGAACAGAGCCACGTTATCTACCTGCACTTATATAGACACCCTTCCAGGGGTCATAGGAACTGAACGCTCCACGCTATATTGCCGTCAAAGTTGGCACATGGATTCCCAGCCGTCATGTAATCATGACACTACACATAGGGTAATAGACAAAAGCTGCCCTACTATAAAACAGTTGTCAGAATATCCTCTAAATTGTAAGTGTTAATTAACATTAACATACAGTGCCTTGCAAAAGTATTCACCCCCCCCCCCCCCCCCCTTGGCATTTTTCATGTTTTGTTGCATCACAACCTGGAATTAACATGGATTGTTTGAGGATTTGCATCATTTAATTTACAAAACATGCCCACAACTTTGAAGATTTTTTTTTATTGTGAAGCAAACAACAAATAGGACAAAATAACCGAAAAAGTCAATATGCATAACTTAATCACCACTTTTGTTGCAGGTAACCTCCGCCCCGTTAACTGAACAATTACAGGCGCTTACACTCAATTTGCGTGCTTGTTACCTGGGGGCTGTGGAATTTTTTAGTCTATTTCTAATTAGCGGCTGTTATAAAAGGGATTTTAAACCCGCATAAATACAAAAACAATCTATAGAATGAATAAATATATCGAACGATAAATCAATCCACTAATAGAAAACAGCGCGTATCACTACGTTTGCAATAATGGTAGGGTGCAATCCTCTGTATCAAATCCTATATATATATATATATATATATATATATATATATATATATATATATATATATATATATATATATATATATATATATATATATATATATATATATGATAGTCCTGTGTAAGTCCTTAGTGTGCACTCATTTCATAAAAGCGGCACATATATCCAACCAACCAACATGGTTCCACTTCAATATTCCTCAATTGTATAGCCCTTCTACCAGGAATACACCTCCACACGTGCACAAGTATACACAAAAGACACGCTAGGGGATATGTGAAAGTGAAGGATCCCCCTTTGGTGTTGCTCTTACCAGACTCAGCTGGTTTCACAGGCCTTTACAGATCACTTTTGCTGATTCCAAATGCTGGGTTCCATCAACACCATAGACCGCTAGTGTTCGGAATCAGACTCAGCTGGTTTCACAGGCCTTTACAGATCACTTTTGCTGGTTCCAAATGCTGGGTTCCATCAACATCATAGACATCATTAAATGTTTTCTGCACCTCTCTACTGCATATTCTAGTGAGAGAGTTGAATATGCAGTAGAGAGGTGCAGAGAACATTTAATGATAAAAGTTTATGAAGGGTTAATAACATGGGCCCTAGATACATATAAAAAAGTGATGGGACCGTAGTACTCCACCCTCAGATGATGTCAATATGACGAAATGCGTCAGGGTGGAATCATACAATACGAGCAGAGTAGAATTGACAGGAGGAAAGAGACAACCAGCCAAAACCGTGAGCCATTAGTGGTAACAACTTGGAGCTGTGAATGATAGAATTGTCTCTCATCCTGATCGATTGAATTAACCATTTATTAAGAACGAATCAATGTTTTTAAAGTCTTTACGTTTGTGAGTGCAATATTTTTGGGATCCTTTTTTTAAATTAAATAAAATTTTGTGTATAATGAAATGACACTATGTGTGCTTTGTAAAATTGCCCTTTTCCGAGATTCCGAACACCAGCGGTCTATGATGTTGATGGAACCCAGCATTTGGAGCCAGCAAAAGTGATCTGTAAAGGCCTGTGAAACCAGCTGAGTCTGATTCCGAACACTAGCGGTCTATGGTGTTGATGGAACCCAGCTTTTGGAACCAGCAAAAGTGATCTGTAAAGGCCTGTGAAACCAGCTGAGTCTGGTAAGAGCAACACCAAAGGGGGATCCCTTCACTTTCACATATCCCCTAACGTGTCTTTTGTGTATACTTGTGCACGTGTGGAGGTGTATTCCTGGTAGAAGGGCTATACAATTGAGGAATATTGAAGTGGAACCACAAGTTGGATATATGTGCCGCTTTTATGAAATGAGTGCACACTAAGGACTTACACAGGACTATCATATATATATATATATATATATATATATATATATATGTAGGATTTGATACAGAGGATTGCACCTTACCATTATTGCAAACGTAGTGATACGCGCTGTTTTCTATTAGTCAATATGCATAACTATTCACCCCCCTAAAGTCAATACTTTGTAGAGCCACCTTTTGTGGCTATCACAGCTCCAAGTCGCTTTGGATAAGTCTCTATAAGCTTGCCACATCTTACCACTGGGATTTTTGCCCATTCCTCCTTGTAAAACTGATCCAGATTCTTCCAGTTGGATGGTTTGCACTTGTGTACAAAATTAAAAACAAAAAACACTGTGCTGTCAAAATAACCAATAGCAGCTACCAGAACAAAATAGATGTCTTGTTCAAACAATGAAAGAGTTACATAAAGTGTAGTGCTAAAAAAATGAATAATATAACCACGTCTATCCACAAATATCACAGATATGTGCGGAAATTTTGTGCAAAAAGTTTAAATCAAACTATGTTGATTCATGTACCATATATCCCATTGATTAGCATACCATCAAGTGTATATCTTAGCCCTTGTACACACGGTCGGAGATTCCGACAATCAAATCCGTTGGAGTTATTCCGATGGATTAATTCCGGACGAGGTCCGGAAGTGATGTTGCATACACACAGTCGGACCAAGTTGTCAGAATTTCCGGTTGCCAAGAACGCAGTGACGTAAGCCGCATACGGCGGGACTAGAAAAGGGAAGTTCAGCACCACGTCCGGCACCCTTTGGGTTCCTTCTGCTGATCTCGTGTGTATTGAGTGTTAGTAGAAGTTTGGTGAGAGACGATTCTCGCTTTTCAGATTAGTGATTCAGTTCGGTACTGCTCTTCAGTTTCTGCTTGTCTTTGCGTATCTGATAATCAGTGCGTGTAGTCAGTAAGTATTTGTTTCTCATTGTGAACTATATCTTGGTATAGTACGCTTTGATTTGCATTGCTTATTGTCTGATTGCTTCTGCTATTCAGGTCGTTCTTTCAGGCATTGCTGTCTATCAGTGCTTTCTGTTGTCCGTTCTGACCAGCCGACCGTTTTCAAACTATTTTTCGTCTACGTACTCGTCGTAGAGTTTGTGCTGTGCAGGGGCTTCGTGTTGAGGTTCTTACTTTGACACACGCCCGGTCCATGAACAGAGAGGGGAGGCGTTTGTGGACCAAGAATTGGTTGCGCCAGCGTGACCAGTTCTCGCACATGCCTTTGCTCCGTGAGATCCGGGAGAATAATCCTGATGATTTCAGGAATTATCTCCGGATGACGGACTCCGTTTTTCACCGTCTACTGGCTTTGCTGACCCCTTATATCACCAGGCAGGATACCTGCATGCGGCAAGCCGTCACTCCGGAGCAGAGGCTCATCGCCACGTTGCGCTACTTGGCGACTGAGAGAAGCCTTCAGGACCTCAAGTTCTCTACAGGCATCTCCCCCCAGGCTCTGGGGATCATTATTCCAGAGACCTGTTCTGCCATCATTCAGGTCCTGCAGAAGGACTATATGAAGGTAAGTTTTATCCTTTAGCAATCATGAAATACATAGAATGTGATGTTAATGTCTTGCATTTCTTTCCTCATTCCCTAATTACCATCATTGCAATATGCTCTAATTCATATGCTCTACCCCTTTGTCCTCATGCATATTTGCCTCACTAACTTCCCCACCATGCTCTTCTTGGCCCATAAAACTATAGTCTAGTCACTTACCAATGTCTTTTGTCAGCTCCATAGTATTACTTTCCCCTAAACACCCCCTAAAATGTCTACAAATGTTATGTGTGTGCTTCAATTCATGCAGAGTGACATTTATTTATTTTTTGGTTGTGCCAAACTCATTAGGAACCCCCCCTCCCCCCAACTGCTAGCTCAGCTGATAGCAATCCTCTATCTGCTGACTTTACCAAACCCAATACACACTGTATCTACCTTTTTTATGGTCACATTGATGGATGAATTCCCCAAAGCATGTAGTGCAAGGGCCTGCCTCAATACTTTCAAATGCTATCAGTTTTTTTTGTTTTTCCCCAATTATTATCTTGATATGTAATAGCAGAATGTCAAAATGAGCTTCCATTTTGTTTGTTTTTTGGTATTATGACACTTCTTACCTGTCCGGTGGGCTGCCAATAGTGTAAGTAAGGAGTGGCTTCCCAAAGTATCACGCATTATTTACGTTCAATAGTTTTTATTAAAAGTTGTAGTAGTACAAGAAACAAAGGAACAAAAGAAAAGATAAGCGAGATATCAATAGTACAGTCAGTAGTAAAGTAATACACCGTGTGTCCAGAAACTGTACAAAATAATACAGGGTTGTTTGTAATGTACAATTATGACAAAAAGGAGAATGAATATCAATACTCAGGGAATATCCTCCCACCAGACACCCCAAATGGGATCTTGCTGTGTACTGGAGCAAGGATCAGCTTCAGAGCATCATAATAATGAAAACGCAATATGAAGGTTTTCCCTGAGAATGCAAACAAGCATTATGGGTCAAATGTGACCAACTTTAAAGAAAAAGACAAACAAAAACAAAAACATGTATAATGCTCAACGTAGTTGGGATGCAGCAAATGAAAGAGCAAACAATAGTTACTATATGAATACCTGGAACCGGATAAGTGGTGGGCGTATTAGAGTATGAGTATGGTAGCAGGTGAGAAGTCCTAAAGCATAAACAAAAACAAAAACAATTTGGGGGGGGGGAGAGGGGGGGAGAGGGTGGATGGAAAGGAGGAAGGGTTTGGGGAGGTGAAAGATGAAGTAGTAAGAGAGCAATTAAGTGAGCCCATACTGGAGTAGGAGTATTAGATGAGTAGGGGATGGGATTTGTCAAACCATTGTAACCAAGCTTCCCACAGTTTTATGGTTTTGGGTAGGTGGCCCTCAGCAGTGGCGTACATGCGTTCATATCACGCATTATTTAGGCATTCAGCTCTCAATCAAGTGGAGAGGGTTACCTGTCCAAAACATCTCCCCCCCTCATTTTTTAGCAAGGGCCCATCAAATGAGGGGGTGGGGGGTGATGACTCTGATAAGGGGACCTTATACTTTAGGCTTTAAATACTCAGTTCACAAAATGTTATACTGATCTTGGGCAAAAATGTTTGTGTCTAATCTGCTTGCAATGTTGATTTGCAAAATTACAAATTTTTGGTCTTGTTTCACTCCACATTGTCCTTCAACGCCACAAGAATGTCAGACTGTGCCCTCCCACTTTGCCAGTCATTTGGACTTTCCCAATTGTGGAGGTGCAATTGATGGGAAGCACGTCCGCATTGCCCCACCACCCAACTCGGGGTCGTACTATTTTAACTACAAGGGGTTTAATAGTATCGTGATGTTGGCGGTGGTGTCTGCGACATATGACTTTTTGTATGTGGACGTGGGGCAAAATGGACGGATGTCAGATGGTGGAGTGCTCTCACGGACGGAGTTCTACTGGTGTCTCCAGAGTGGCAGTCTGGGCTTGCCACCCCCAGAGGAGAATCAAGAAGGACTCCCGTTCGTCTTCGTCGCAGATGAGGCGTTTGCCCTGGCGAACCATCTGATGCGGCCTTTCCCGATGAGGACCCTCACCCCGGACCAGAGGATCTTTTTTTTTTATACTGATACTACTTTATTAGAGATTTTTCCAATACAAAATTACAATAATATACACAATTCACAAAAATCTTCATTTCATACATAAATAATACAGTGGCGAAGCTGCGCCCAACACACACGTTGCCGCAAGCTCGCCATGCACCTTTTCCGCCCACCCGCCCCTCTTCGAGCACACACTGTTGGCATCAGCCACGCCAGTTATGGCTGGATAGTAATGGACACCAATCAATATGAAGGGGAAGAAAAGTAAAAACAAGAAACAGGCAAAGAGGCCCCCCGTCCCCCCCCGAGGACTCCCCTCTGGGAAATCCACCTGGGGGGGAGGGGGAAAGAAACCCCCCGCCTCCTGCCCACCAAACGGGTACTAGTCCGCCCTCTCGGTAGACTCACTCAGGGGGTAGCCCATACTGATCAGCCAGGGGTTCCATAATATCCCAAATTTTTTTAAGTTGTTTTGTTTTATAAACATTGCTCTCTCACACCAAATTGTAGAGTTGATTGCGTTAACCCATTGTCTGAATACCGGGGGATTTTTAGCTTGCCAATTTATTGCTATCAGCCGTCTAGCCTGGTACAAGCACCTCAGGACGGACGGCTTAGTTGGAGGAGAAATTCTATCCTCCTCAAATATCCCCAATAAGCAAATCCTGGCCTCAGGTTTCAGGGTGATCTTAAAAACCCTGTTTATTCTAAGAACTATTTCTAACCAGTATCTATACAATTTTGGACATTTTCATACCATATGGAAGAGATCTCCCGATGCCCCACATCTGGGGCATTCGTCTCTAGGTTTCCTACCCATTTTCCACAAATTATAGGGGGTATAATATGCCCTATATATAAGGAACAAATGTGATGGGGATATTGAAACCAAGTTCCCCTGCTCAAGCGTCTTATCCCATTGTTCTTGGGTTATCGGGCCTACATCCCCTATCCACCCCTGCCTGCTCTTGGCTAGGCCCTCTCCCTTCAAGATCCTTCCTCTAAACTTTGTGTATAACCGAGAGATCTGGCCTTTTGCTTGCCTTCGGTCCATAAGTCCCTGGAGCAGGGGGATTTCGGTCCGCTCAATAGCGAGTGACCCGTATTGGGCTTGAATTCCGTGTCTCAACTGTAGGTATTTATAAAACGTCCTATTAGAGATATTGAATTCCTGTCTAATGTCTTTGAAGGATTTCATTACATTCCCTTCATATAGGTGCACCAATCTATTAATCCCCTGCCTGTCCCATTCTAGAGATCTATCTATATTGTTTAATTCACTCAGATGTCGGTTATGCCATAGGGGAGTGTAAGCAGTTACTCCCACATATCCCAACTTTTGCTTTGCTTTCTGCCATACCTTCCTCATTAAAACATTGGTAGGGCATCTATAGGCAAATGAATTAGCCTCCAAGACTTCAGGTAATAACTTATGGGGTACCCCCACCATCATCAATTTATGATTTGGGGACCCTCCCTCTTGGAGCCCCGCCCCTGCTAAATGCTGGAGTTGGGCAGCCAAGAAATATGCTCCCAGATGGGGTATGGCCAATCCTCCCCCCGTGACGGGGAGCTGCATCGTATGCAACCCTATCCGGGCATGTCCCTTTTTCCAAATTAAATCCCGGATAAGTGAGTCCATTCTTTGGAACCATTTCTGGTTGATCCAAATTGGGGAATTGTGTAGAATATATAGTATTTGTGGCTGCCAAAGCATTTTTATTAGATTGCAGCGTCCCGCCACGGAGAGAGGGAGGCCACACCATCTATTAAGTTTCAGCTTCAATTTCGTCAATAATGGTGCTAGATTCTCGTTAACATATTGGTTTACTTCCCCAGAGATCCAGATGCCCAAGTACTTCAGCCTGGCCACCGTCTCTAGGCCTGCGATCGGTGGCGGCACCATTTGATCACCAGGTCTGGGCAGTGGCAGGAGAGCTGATTTACTCCAGTTAATTTCTAGACCGGATTGTTGACCAAACTCACCCATCAACTGCACGACTCTGGTCAGGGTAGAATCCATATCCCCAATAAAAAACAGGACATCGTCTGCGAATAGGGCAATTTTATCTTCCTCTGTTCCACGCCGGAATCCCTGGATGTCCGGGCGTGATCTTGCCAGGACAGCCAGGGGCTCCATAGCTAATACGAATAAGAGGGGAGACAACGGGCACCCCTGTCTTGTTCCCCTCTCCAGCTGGAATGCTTCAGAAAATTCAGTTCCCATCTTGATTTTTGCCCTAGGTTTATTATACAGCAATTTTATCCATTGGATAAATAAAGGGCTTGTGTAACACAAGCAGCTCTTTCCTTCAGTGCAGAAACAGGTTCCTATATTCCTGTATTTGAACCCGCCTGTGGACCTGTGCGGAGGACACCCAGGAACAGGCCCCCTTCCCTACCCCTATTGGAGTGGCAGAACTAGGAGGACACGGAGGATCCCCCTTTCTTGTGGCCGGGAGTGACATCTATCCTTACAAGTCTCGTGTGACCCTCTGTAATGGGGGGTCATGTCGTTCTGGTAAGCGGCAAATTTTATCGTATGGTGGTGGTGGATCGAATATCCCTTTTTGTTTTTCTGTTGAACCGAGAGGTGGATACCTATGAATACTGCGGTCTAATTTCGGAGGACTTTATTTTTAGTTATTTCATAACCAGTTTTCATGCACATGGACTCACTATTTAAACACTGGGTGTTTTTGTTTTATCTTGTTTGTTGATAAGAGCCTTATATTTTGGGAACTTACATTACAAGACTTGAGTTTTATATTTTGGTCATTTCTATGTGTGTTTTATATCATAGATGTTGTAAGTAACACTATTCATATATGGTTGTTATATTTATAATTTTTTAATTTACGTATAATCACTTGTCTATATAGGTTAAGCGCAGCTTAGTATTTCTTCATTTTTGGCTCTGTATTATGTGACACAGTGAAGCTGCAGCTAAACGTTCACTTTCATAAGTATTACACGGGAGTATATACAATTCACATTTTTTGCACCTTAGCGCAGTTTTTTTCCTTTTTTTAACTTTATTTCTTGTTGCTAGCTCCTGTTCTCGGGCTTTCCTCTTAATTATTGCAATTTGCTGTATTAATGTGCCTCTAATATAGGCTTTTAGGGAGTCCCAGACTATTCTGGGTGGAGCTGTGCCCTTATTTATTTGAAGAAATTCCCTTATCTTATCCAGAGAGGGGCTTGAACTGCCCATTAATTCCAACCAGCCAGGGTTTATCCTCCACTCCCTAAGCCTGTTCTAGCTCCCAAAGACACAATCATGGACAGGGGGGAATGATCTGAAATCCCCCTTGCCCCGTATTCTATATCCTGTACCACCTCCGCTGCCTCTTTATTCCCGAAAAACATATCAATTCTTGATAATGTGTAGTAGGTACTAGAAAAACAAGAATACTGCCTTTCCTGAGGATGTCGTATTCGCCATAGATCGTTTAATCCTATTTCGGATAAAAAACCCTGCAGGCGCCCTATTCTAACCCCATCTGGTTTAGGAAATCTGTCCAAGCTCCTGTCCAATGTTTCGTTAAAGTCGCCTAATACTATCCACGGAACATCTGGTTTGTCCAAGAAAAACGACAGCAGTTTATACATAACCTCCAACTTGAAGCGAGGGGGTATATAAATGTTGGCTAAGATATGATGTTGCCCGCCCAACAGACCATATAAAAAAACAAATCTCCCCTCCTCATCAATAGAGGACTCTTTACACAGGAAATGCGTGCCCCTTCTAACCAAGACGCTCACTCCCCTAGAATATGATGTATGAAAGGAGTGGTAGTATGCCTGGAATTTCCGGTTATTTAACAGTGGGGCTGTGCTAGGGGTTAAATGCATCTCTTGGAGAAAAAGCAAGCCAGGACCTCCCCTCTCTGTTTCCAACATAACTGCTGCTCTCTTTTTTGGATCTCCCAACCCCCTCACATTCCATGAAATAATATGTGCACTACCCATGAGCGTTGGTAATTGCTAAATCGGCCGGGGGAGGGGGGGAGGGGGGGAAGGGGACCCGTCCTCCCTCGACGGGCCCTCCCACCCCACCCCCCCAACTTCTTAACCATTTTCTCATCTATTAATTTTAAAAAACAGAGAAAAAAAAAAAACCCCCGGATAGTGCCTTACCAATGAACTTATATATTATAATTTGTGCAATATAGGTTCGCGTATTTCATAACCTCCCCCCCCCCCCCCCCCCGATAAGTGTTCAAATCTTGTGCCGGTCTCATAGAGAGGATATCTATACACCTCCCCTCCCATTAAATATACGAACTTCTTAACCATTTTCTCATCTATTTAATTTTTAAAACTAAAAAGAAAAAAAAAAGGGGGGGGGGGATACTCAATAATTCCCCCCTAATACGTTCCTATTAGACATATATAGTGAAATTTATACTGTATAATTCTATTCGTTTCATAGCCCCTCCGCCCCCCTCCTCCCTAATAAGTGTCCCTTTAGTGACATAACACTCCTTAAAACTATAACTTCCATTTATACATTCAATGTTGCTGATTAATAAATTTTTCCTCGTGCAAATATTGTGCAGTTCTCATTCGGGAAGAAAAAAAAAAAAAGGGGGGGGGGAGGGGGAAGAAAAGGGGGGAGAGGAGAAACCTCTCAAAAAACTAGTTCTCCAATCGTGATAGTTCTAAGGAGAACTAGAGATCTTTTTTATGTTCCTCCAGCCACTTTTCCACCTCATATGGAGCACCAAAAAAAAAAAGGTTGAGCCCAGAGCAGTTATGCGTAACCGGGCAGGGTACAGCAGTGCGTAGCTTATCTTATACTTTTGGAGAGTTGGCTTAATGGGGATAAACTCGGCTCTCTGCTTCTGTAAGTCTGGTGAGAAATCTGGGTAAAACGATACCCTGGTCCCCTTGTAGAAGATGTCCCTCAGTTCTCTGGTCCTACGCATCAAAATAGTACGATCATTATAATTCACGAATTTCAGTATCAATGGCCTAGTGCGTTCCTCTGATGACCGAGATCTTGAGGGGACTCTATGAGCCCTTTCTATGGCAAAAAGTGGTGTAAAAGGGGTGTCACACAGAAGTTCTCTAAACCAGTTTTCCAGGAAATTTATAGGGTTAGGGCCCTCACTCCCCTCTGGTAAACCAATCAGGCGAACGTTATTCCTGCGATTTCTATTTTCTATTTCGTCTAATTTTAATGCCTGCGTAGCTATTTGTTTCTGTAGCCCGGTCATTTTTTGCTGTAATGGGAGGAGCTCATCCTCAACCGTACGTAATCTTCCTTCTAGTACAGTGGTTCTTTCCATTGTATTGCTCAGTAGTTGGCCCATAGAGTGTAATTCAGTTTTAATACTGCTCAGCTGATTATCGAGACCACAAATAGAGTCTTTACATTCGTTAACTGCTTGCAGTATGTCACGTAATGTAGGTTCACCACTCCCTAACGTGGGGAGTTCCGCTGAAGCTGTTGTATTATGTGCTGTCTTGCCTACTGCCAAAGCCGAGTCGTTCACCTTACTTCCAATGGGTGAACGAGCTGGGTTTGGTGCTAATTGGCTGGTACTTCTCCTATCCGAAGCGGCCCCCTGTGGCCTTGTTTGCCCTGCTGGCTGATGGAGTCCCCTTCTGGTAGGAGAGGTTGCATGGGCAAAGCGTTCAAGTTTTGCGGCTGCTACAGCAGATGCCTGGCTTGCTTTTTCTTTGGCGGCCCGAGTTTTTTGGTTCCCCTCGCTAAGTGAACTGTCCTCGGTGGCCCGTTTACTGAGCATGGTAAACCGACCAGAGTTAATATATACTTAGCTAATAGTATTACAGCAATATAGCAAAATACCCCCACAGAAAAAAAGGAGAAAAATGAAGAGGGGGGGGAGTGTGGCCAATGAGGAGAGAGGGGGCCTAACTTGCTACCAGAAAGAGAGGAGGGGGGGGCGCAATGGCAGCTCTATTTCCTTGCAGTTGTCTTTTTGCGTGGTCAATATAGTTAGTTACAAAGCAATGCAGTACAGTGCAGTTAGTGTAATACAATGTCCTCAGTCCAGGAGCACAACAAACTAACCATGCAGAGAAAAGGAAGATTTTCACCAGAACTATCGATGAAGGGGGAGGAGGGGATGTTATATTAGCTGTTAAAAGCAGCAGTGACCATGGACATTTCTCAACTCTCGCTCCCTACTCACACTTATCTTCTCCACAAATGTAATGTAAAGCTGTGCAATTGCTTTGGCCCAATTCCTCAATCCAAGGGCACGACAAACTGGTCATATAGGGGGGAGAGAAAGGGAGAAAATTTCCACCAGCTCCACCAAGGGGGACAGGGATGCTAAACCGCACTGAGAGCCCCAACCACACTCGAGCCTGCTTGCTGCTTCCTCCTGGCGAGTTGTATTAATAAGTAGCACAGCTGGTACAGTTCATTTGTCGTTTATATTTTCATTCCCCAGCTCTTACTCCCTCCTCCTTTCTCCTCACTCCCCCACGTCTCTCTCGCGCGTTACCGTTAGCCTAGGCGGTTGCCTTAGGCTACTCAGAAGCTCCACAGCCGGACCTCCGCTCACTAGGTCGTCTCCTTCGGTTTTCAAACGGCCCGCCCTACTGAATTACTTGACAAAAACTCGCGATATCCCGAGGCCGCTGCGTGGCTTCCCTCGGGTTCCTTCGGTTCCCTCCTTCTACCACAAAGCCGCGCCAGGAACTCGCAATAGTACGGCCGCCCGCGAGATCTCCCTCAACTGTCTCCAGCGTCACGGGTAACGCTCTCTCAGATGGTTTCCGCAGGCTCGGTGGGAGAGAGGGTGAGACCGCTGTATTGTGCTCAGCTCGTGGCTAGACACCGCTTCCGTTTCCAGGCTGTTTTTTTCCCATCAAGGGGGAGCGAGGGGAGACAGGGTCAGCGCGCCCGACATTCACACTCACTCACCCGGACCAGAGGATCTTTAATTTCCACCTGTCCAGAGCCCGAAGAGTGGTGAACACCTTTGGAATACTGGCCAGCCGGTTCCGCCTTTTTTTAACGCCTATCCACATGGAGGAATACAAAATCAATAACATTGTGCTGGCATGCTGTGTTCTGCACAATTTCCTAAAAAGACATTCTGCAAACTATGCGGTCTCAGTTGGCCAAGAAGCAGACTTGTTGGAAATTGAGAACCTCATGGCCCTTGAAGCTGCTCGTCCTGGCTCGCCCCCCAAAGCACCCGTGAGGTTAGAACCCAATACATGGACTACTTTGTGGGTAGGGGGGCCATTGATATGCCAGACAATGTCTGAGCGGCATTTTATGAATAAATTATTCTTGGAAACTCCAATATTTCTTTTCATTTACTGCTTGGCTTGGTTTTAGGTGTCTCCTAGGTAAATTTATGTTTTTTTCTTGTTGTGCCTTTTTCACAAACAGTGCAAACCTAAGTTCTGAGCGAGATGAGGTGACAGTCTCTTCTTCAGATAATCTTATTATGTTGTGGGTCTGCTACACACACACCTTGGTTTTGGTAACTAATGTATGTAGTGCATTACTGACCAAAATCTTGCTCATTTTCAGCACCATGGCAGGAAAATGGCATGATTGGGAAAATTAACACATCACCGTGGGTGTTATTTACTAGAGGCGCATCCACTATGCACTACAAGTGCACCTGAAACTGCACTTGGAGTGCAAAGTGGAGTTACCTTTAGTAAATAACACCCATTGTCACCGAAAACAACAATTTTACTCCAAATACATCTTTTGCGCAATGAAAAAGGAAGCCACACATTGTTGATAATTTAACTTTTTAATCCAAGCACATTCACATGTGCAATTAGAAAAGGGTTTTACAACAAACCAACAATTGGGTGTATCAAAAACAGTCCTTCATGTATTTTTTTTTTTTTACTTTGTGTTTTTGTGTAAACAGGCATGTATCAAAGCGTAACATACAGAACACAGGAACTTACAAAGTTCAACTTTGAAAAGTGAAGACAATATCAGACATGAGTATGTACAAACTGGGCTGATATTGCCTTCATCACATGGGGTGTCACCCCTGGAAAATCCAAATTTGGAAGATGCACACAGTGTGTCAACATGTGCTATATCCCATCATGGGGGATCAATGTACATGTTTTGGGGCTGCAACCCCTTCATCTCAGCCACTTTCCACAAAACACGTACATTGATCCCCCATGATGGGAGCGCATGTTGACACACTCTGTGCATCTTCCAAATTTGGATTTTCAAAAAATACAAAAGTTGTGGTTTAAAAGCCGAAAAATAAAACCCTAGCTAGTTTGGGCTGTTTCACACTCTCCCTAAAACATCAATGATGTTCTTCGTTTTATTTTTGACATCATTGATGTTTTGCTTTATATTTTCTAAATCCCGATTGCACCCCATTATCTCTCCAATCAGGATCTGGGCACTTTCACTGGTAAAATGGGATTCTTCTTCCACATCACCTACAAAACAAAGCAAAAAAACACACCATGTATTATAAATATGGTGACATACATTGATGAGCTTACCGGAAGCTGTGTTCTCCGACACTCACCTGTTGTGGTGACAATTTGTCCAACTTCAACAATCTCTCCTTCCTCCTCCTCCTCCTCCTCCTCCTCCTGCTCCTCTGCTTCTGGTTTTGGAATTTTGCCTTCTTTGGGAGGGGTGGGGTCCCTGGTGTCCTCATACTTGCCGAGTCTTCTCTCCCCTATGAGAATGTAAAAAAAGAATAATTAGCACACAGAGGGCAGAAATAGGAATATGAAACATTGCTTGGAAGTGTTGTACAATTGTGTTTTTTGGCCGAGTTCCAAGGTGAGAACATTATTGTGGACACTTTGTTAAGTTGGAATACTTACCTGCAGAACGATGTGTCTTACAAACGAATGAAACCATGAACTTGAAAGTGGCCATTTGAAAATGCACAACATGAAATCAAAGCACATGGAGCATGTATGCAAGCAAGAATAATCATATGAACACACGACAACTACTTACTTTTTTGAAGAACACGCTTGATCCTTATGTACTGCTCTTGCTCCCTCAGTTTCAGGTCTGACCAGCGTTTTCTCAGTTGATCCATGGATCAGCGTACCCCAAAATTCTTCTGAAGACTCTTCACAACTTTATTCATGATCTTGGCCTTTCTGATATTTGGGTTTGGGTAAGGTCCATAGTTCCCATCATAGTCAGTCCTGTTCAATATGTCCACCATCTCCAACATCTCTCCAAAATACATATTTGAGGCCTTAAATCTTCTCTTCCTGGATCGGGACGTTTCAGGCTCCGGGCTTTCCTCACCCTCCTCCTCGTTAGTGGAATTCTGATTGCGTACCTGTGTTCTCTCCGCCATGTGCTCTCCCCCCTGCGCCGAAAACGAAGGGGTGGGGAATAGTCTAGAAAGAACGTCAGGGGCAGGCGGAGTTTCACGCATGCGCACTGTATATAAAACGCAACACACGTGTGTCATCCGTACGATCTGTGAACAGAGGGAGAAGCGACAAACGTGCAAACAAAGGTAAAATTTTTAACTTGGTACATCACTAGGCTATACTGCTTCTAGATTGAGGCCTGTATTAGTGGAGTTTAGCCTGACATTAGGGTTTGTCTTGTGTTGTGTCTTGCAGACATTATGGACGGGTTCAATGATCATAGCTTCCTCCCTCTGTTCATCGATAAATACAGGGAGATGCCCTGCCTGTGGCAATCGACACACCCTCAGTATAGTAACAGACAAAAGAGGCAGGCAGCAATGGAGAAACTGGTTGAGTTTGTGAAGCCGGTGGTCCCCAAGGCAGACGTCAACTATTTAAAAATGAAAATCGGTGGCCTGAGGAGTACATATCTGAAGGAGAGGAAGAAGGTTCTGCAGTCCATGCAATCTGGAGCTTCAGCAGATGACTTTTATGTCCCCAGGCTGTGGTATTATGACAGGATGCAGTTTCTGTCAGACCAGGCTGAGGCCAGAGAATCACTCTCTACTCTTCCTTCCACGCGTCCTATGCTACATTCCACACCCGCTGAGTCTTCCGACGCCCAACCTGGGCCTTCCACTCAGGAAGAACTGGGGGAGCCCAGCTTGAGCCAGGTATAGTATTGTTGTACATATTTTGGGAGTATAAATGAATGATGTTAACTTGATTTTTGCTCACTAATTGCTGATTTTAGAAAGTGTTTCACATATCAATAGACAGTAGTGGCCAAAGCCTTGGGGACAAGAAAGAAAAAAGCTGGGCTAAGAATGATAGTCTTTTCTATTGGTTAACAGTTTGCAAAAGTCTTGATGTGAAAATTGTGCGTGTTTGATGAACCAAAAACTAAAACTATGTCCCTTTTTCATACACAGGAAGAAATTCAGCCAGGAGGTGACTGTGGAAAGTGGCAGCCAGGAGGAGGCGGGGGTAAGCGGTAGCCAGGCGGTGGGCGGGAAAAGAAGCCTGACAGAATGCCAGGTCCCTCCCCTCCGCCTTCCACGCAAAAGGGCGAGAAAGGGGGAGAGTGTGGAGGAGTCGGCCCTGAGGCTGATTGGGGAGGCATCAGCGGCCCTCCAAGCCAAACCCTCCTATCAAGAGGCCTTTGCTGCCTTGGCTGCGTGCAAGCTTGAGAAAATGGAGGAGGGACAACAGCTCTTGTGTGAGGAGGTAATTATACACACCCTCAACAAGGGTCTGTTGGGCCAAATGACACAAACAACACACTTGTGTGATTTGGTCCATGCCCCTCCTCCTCCTTCTGCCACACCTCAAGCACCACAGCCACAGCCTGGAAGGAAGCGTGGAAGGAAGACCAGAGTGTGATGACCTGGGTTCAGTCTGGTCTGACAGAAGATGCAGCCTGTTGTAGTACCACAGCCTGGGAACATAGATGTCATCTGCTGCTGTTCCGGGTTTCTTGGACTTCAGGACCAGACTTCTCTCCTTCAGATATGTACTCCTCAGGCCACCAAGTTTGGCGTTTAAATAGTTGATGTGTGCCCTGGGGGCCAAAGGCTTCGCTAATCTCCTCAGTTTCTCCATCGCTGCCTCCCTCTTTATCTATTACTGACACCTAAATAAAGGTTTTTTTTGTTTGAAGAAATACTTGTGTATGTGTTTTACTTCAAAAACGACAGTTTATTTGTGAGCAGGCAGGTACATTTAAAAAAAACAAAGTGAAATGAATAACAAAGGGTACCAACACTAAACAACCTCCTGTAGATTAAAAAACAAAAACAAAAAAAAAAGAAATACAAAATATAAAAAATATAATAATGTTGTTGTGTTGTTTACACACAAAACACACCCCAAAAAATGGAAAGATGAGCAAAAAAGGAGATGTTTATGAAAAAAAAAAAAAAAACATAAAATTCACCCAAAAAAGAATAAACAAAAAATAAAATTGTGTAGATGTGACGAATTCAAAAATTGTATTGCTGAAATGAGTAAAAAAAGAGTCAGGAAATATGTTCAGGAGAAGTGTGTGTGACTATGAGCATCAAAAGAAGTTCCTTCTTGCAGCATTGTAAAGAACAAGAGAATGCGCTTCATGAAAGAATTTTTAACATTGCAACGTGACGAATGTGCTATATCGATTACGAGCAGTAGTTTTACCTGAGCGAGCGCTTCCATGTCCGAATTGGATTGTAAGCATGCACGGCACCTTGTCCGTCGGAGTAGGCTACACATGATCGGAGTATGTCCGATTGGAGCAGTTTGTCGGAAAATATTTCCGGCAAGTTGGAAAAGTTGGTCCGTCGGATATTCCGACGGAAACAGTCTGATGCAGACCACACACAGTCGGAATATCCAACAAAACGCTCCGATAGGAAACATTCCGACGGAATCTCCGACCGTGTGTACAAGGGCTTATTCAGTTCAGAATGTCATACCACTTCAATGTATACAGTATACTTATACTTGTCCAAATACAATAACACAATATGTGAAAAAGAAAAATGGTGAAAAATGAATATAAAATTGTGAAAAGTCCTTTCAAAAAAGGAGAAAAATAAAGTCCCACATCCAATCATAGGAATGCAGCATGCAGCCACCCATGTGACGATACCACCACCTCTATAGATGTGGGCTTACCAGATGATTCTGACCCTAAAGAACATATATTCTAAGGGTCGCACACGATTTTATGATGACAACAGGTAGTAGAACTTCCAGATTTTGGATTCCCAAACTTTAAAGAAAATTTCCTCCAAATACGGATAGATATTATCAGGTTCTCTCCAATTATATGAAAAGCCAAATTCCAACTGGTGATCATATGGAATGGAAGAATAAGGCCATATAGTGTAATTCCATATATAAAATAAAATGTATTAAAATAGTAACAAACTTACATTTAAAAGTCGTTTTCAAGCACTTTATATATAAAAATGGCAGCAGTGGAGTTCTCCCGATGCGTTTCGTCCTCATAGACTTCGTCTGGGGTGTGCCTCCACTGCAGCCTGACTCACATTTATAGATGATCAAGCCCAATCACCAAGAATCCATCTCTGTGTGTCACCGCAGGTCACTTCCGGTTCACATTAAAATGGTCGCCGGGCGCGCGTTCCATGCCTCTATTGTATTGCGCCACTTGCGTTCCACCCTGTATCCCCTTAGTGTCGCTACGGATAGCTTCCAGTTTGCGGCAAGATGGCCACCGGGCATGCGTTCCACGCCTCAGTTATGCTCTACTGTTTGCGTTCCACCTACATCTTCTGGTTTCCCTCCGAAAAGGAGGGCCGGTCTATATTACACTGTGTGTAAAGTGCGTTCCACGCCTCATTTACCATAATTAGATGCGTTCCATAGTCCCGATCTGAAAACGAGACACGGATTATGACGGAGCACCCCAATAAGTATACAATGAGCCTGACAATATATCTTCCCTGAAAAGAACACTATGTATTTGCAGATTGGGGGCAAAAGTGGAAATATTATAACTAATTGAAGCACATGTTAACGATGTTGTTCTTTGGGTGATGTGATGTGTTGGGTTTGCGCCAGACATAGTGTTTTCTTTGATCGCCAAAAAGTTAAATTTTAGTCTCATTAGACCAGAGCACCTTCCTCCATACATTCTGAGAGTCTCCCACATGCCTTTTCGCAAACTCAAAACGTGGTATTTTGTTTTTTGCTGAAAGTAATGGCTTTCTTCTGACCACTCTGCCATAAAGCCCAACTCTATGGAGCGTACGGCTTATTGTTGTCCTATGTATAGATACTCCAGTCTCTGCTGTGGAACTCTAAGCTCCTCCAGGGTTACCTTAGGTCTCTGTGCTGCCTCTCTGATTAATGCCCTCCTTGCCCGGTCTGTGAGTTTTGGTGTGCAGCCGTCTCTTGGTAGGTTTGCGGTTGTGTCATGCTCTTTCCATTTGGTTATGATAGATTTGATGGTGCTCCTAGAGATCATTAAAGATTTGGATATTTATTCATAACCTTACCCTGACTTGTACTTCTCAACAACATTGTCCCTTGCTTGTTTGGAGAGTTTGCTTAGTCTTCATGGCAGTGTTTGGTTAGTGGTGCCTCTTGCTTAGGTGTTGCAGCCTCTGGGGCCTTTCAAAAAAGGTGTGTATATTTAATGACAGATCATGTGGCACTTAGATTGCACACGGGCGGACATCATTTCACTAATTATGTGACTTCTGAAGGTAATTGATTGAACCAGAGCTTTTCTATGGGCTTCATAACAAAGAGGGTGAATACATACACACATGCTAATTATTATTTTTTTATTTCTGAAAAATTGTTTTATGTATATATTTTTCTAATTTTACTTCACCAACTAAGACTATTGTGTTCTGATCCATCACATTTAATTCAAATTTTAAAAAAACATTGAACTAAAAGCAGTAATGTAACAAAATAGGTAAAAAGCCAAGGGGGGTTAAAACTTTTGCAAGGCACTGTATCTGCTCATATATTACAGCGATCTAAAAGCCCAAACACTACCACCTTGTTAATCACAAATTGCAAATTAACCCTATAGGGCCAGCATTTTAAAAGGGTACTCCTACCCATAAAAAATATAGAAGTATAAAAAATATGTAAAAAAAAAAGTCATTCATTTGTCATTCCGTGACCATTTTTAACAAAACGAATAAAAACATATTATAACTCAAATAAAGCTATAATCATAAACCCCATAGAACATTGTTTATCTGTTGGCTATAAAACAATGTAGGTCAAATTCTACATTCAAGCCAGCAGGAGTCATAACTTTGGTTTCATAGACTCTCTGCGGCTTGACTGTCTAAAGCCCCGTACACACGAGAGGACTTATGTCCGACAGACTTCCGAAGGAGTTCCGTCGGAGTTCTGCTGGAATTCCGACGGAGTTCTGACAGACTTTTCGGCTGAGCGGACTTGGCCACACACGATCACACTAAACTCCGACGGATTCGAACGTGATGACGTACGACTCGGCTCGAATAAGGAAGTTCATAGCCAGTAGCCAATAGCTGCCCTAGCGTCGGTTTTAGTCCGTCGGAGTAGCATACACACGAGCGGATTTTTCGAAGGGGACCGGGTCCGGCGGAGTTCCTTCGGAAAAATTTGAAGCATGTTCCATATTCTAAAGTCCTTCGGACTTTGGCGAGTCAAAAGTCCGTTGCAGCCCACACACGATCAGATAGTCTGACGGACTCAGTCCTTCGGACTTTGGATGTTGAAAAGTCCGCTCGTGTGTACGCGGCATAAGTGTCTCAATCCCCCAAAACTTGAGACCCCCCAGGGTTTCTATTTTGACACATCCTGAAATGTCTAGAGACACTATGGGGGTTATTTACTAAAGGCAAATCCACTCTGCACTACAAGGGCACTTGAAAGTACACTTGGAAGTGCAGTCGCTGTAGATCCGAGAGGGACATGCAAAGAAAATAAAAAACAGCATTTTAGCTTGTATATCATTGCATGATAAAATCAGCAGAGCTTCCCCTCATTTCAGATCTACCCCTCAGATTTACAGCAACTGCACTTCCAAGTGCACTTTCAAGTGCACTTGCAGTGCACTTGTAGTGCAAAGTAGATTTTCCTTTCATAAATAACCCCCATGTGTCTTTAGACCTTTTCTAATTGTATTCATATGCTCACCTACATGTGGTCTCAGACCCCCTCCCTTCTTCCTCATGTGGTATTCAACCCAAAAACCCAGAGACAAGAAGTGCTATACATAATTAATTATGTGATAAGCAGCACCACTATTTACAAATACAGACAGTAGAGGACAGCAAGTCCCTACATTACCTTATTACCTTCCATCCTGCCACTGCTGCTGCCACTCTTGCAATTAGTGAAGGCCAGCATCATCCAACACCATTTCCTGTGGTTCCCAAGCTGTCATGAATCTGCTCCCACCATCATCTTGCAGCTTAAGCCTGTCAGGCTAGGTGCAGATAACAAGTAACAGTTCAGGTGTGCTGATTATACAAAGAGTTCAAAGCACATACCATGAGCAGGTCTAAGCAGAGCAGGTCAGCTGGGACTTGTAGTACACCGCTGCAGACGAAGGTAGATGATTGCTGGACCTTGTAGTTCACTGCTGTAGGTGAGGATAGATGATTGCTGGACCTTGTAGTTCACTGCTGTAGATGAGGATAGATGATTGCTGGACCTTGTAGTTCACTGCTGCAGATGAGGGTTCTAGTAGAATCAGGCAAAGCGTAGTCTAGGCAAGCTGGGTCATACACAGGTAGATCAGAATCCAAACGGTACCGAATCAGAAGCAAGTAAGGAGGGTCAAACAAGCCGGGTCAAATACGAAAGTCACAGAGCAAATATCAGCTGGATCAAACACGAGTGAACTCTAACACGAGCACTGACTGAATGCTGATACAGGTGATTTAAACGTGAGCTGGCCAATCACTGTTGTTTCCCAGACACAGGCTGTGTCAGGTGAGTTGTGCTGGGTCCTAAAGGGATTCTAGTACTGACAAAGCCCCTGGTCTGAGCAGCACTCACACATCAATAAATGCATGCTCTTTAGACTAGGAGGAACCTGCTACTGTGAACGAGCAACAGGAAGAAGCCATGATGTCTGCAGAAGAATGAAAGTGATATCAAGAAAGCTGAAGTACATCTTTATAATAAAACTTTTCATACCCATAATTTATGAAATGGTTGTACATTTGAGTTTAAAGATGTAAAATTGTTTATAACAAACATACATATGTACAGGGCTGGACTTACCATTGGGCTTGACTGGGCTCAAGCCCATGGGCCTCGCCCAATAGGGGGCCCCGTGGGCCCCGCCTGTTTACGTTTTAAATACCGTATCTTCTTTACGTTTTAAACACTAGGCTTCCGCGCTATAGCCAAAGTTGGCTGCAGCGCAGACTCCAATTGCCAGGAGGATGTCCCTGGACGTTCTCCCATTTACTTCCCCAATGCGTGTCCTTTGGAAATAGCCAATCACAGATCGTGCTAAATGGCCAATCACAGCGGCCAACAAACATATGAGATCATCTCTCATCGCCAGCTCTCCCCCCTCACACAGAGACAGCACGTGAGGAGGGAGAGCGAACGGCTGCAGCGTCAAGGTAAAAAAAAAAAGAGGGGGAAAATAAAGTGCTCACAGTGCTGCCTGTCCCCAGTGCCACCTGTCCCCAGTCCCATCTGTCCCCAGTGCCATGTATAAATGCCATCTGTCATCAGTGCCACCTATTAGTGTCAGTGTCACATATTAGTGCCACATATTAGTGTAATCTGTCATCAGTGTCACATATTAGTGCCATCTGTCATCAGCGCCACATATTAGTGCCATCTGTCATCAGTGTCACGTGTCATCAGTGCCACGTATTAGTGCCATCTGTCATCAATGCCACGTATCAGTGTCATCAGTGCCACGTCAGTGTCACTTGCCATTGTCCTTGTGCTCCAGGGCCTTCAAAAGTGTAAGGCCACGTACACACGGGCGGACTGTCTGGCCAACTAAGTCCGTCAGACAATCCGACAGACAGTCCGTCCTACTTTTGAATGAACGGACTTGACCACACACGATGAACAGACAGTCCGCTGAAAGCTTGCGCGATGACGTGTACAGCACGTACGACGGGACTAGAAATGCGACGTCCAATACACTGCAATGCAACCTTCGGCCGTGTAAATCCTTTCTGAGCATGCGCCATACTTAGTCCGTCCAACTTGCCTACTCACGAGCGGACTGTCCGCTGAAACCAAAGTTGGACGGACAATATTACGGAAATTCCGAAAGACTTAGTCCGCCAGACTGTCCGCTGAAAAAGTCCGCTGAAGCCCACACACGAGCGGACTGTCCGCTGAAACACGTTTCAGCGGACCAAGTCCGTCAGACAGTCCGCCCGTGTGTACGCGGCCTAATAGGTATATAAGAAGTTAGATGTGTAATTTCTGCTCCTGGAACATGTGATGGTGCTCCCTGCATGTTGGGCCTCTCTAAGTGGCTAGGCAGTGAAAAAGTCCCACACACATGGTATCGTAATACTCAGGAGGAGTAGCAGATTGTATTTTGGGGTGTCATTTGTGGTATACACATGTCATGTGAGAGAAATAACCTATTACAATTAAAATTATTGAGATTAATTCGACATTTTTAATAGACTTCAGCAATTAACATAAATTATGTAATTTTGTTTAGTTGTTTGTTCAGAATTTTATTCTCAGTTTATCCTGAATTGTGTAGCTCTAATACATAGCTTGTGTATGTATCATTTTGTTCTATGTAAAGTAATCTATGGAAGGTAGGGCCCGAAAGCGACTCAAGCCCAGGGGCCCCTACTACCCCAAGTCCTGTCCTGCATATGTACATATCAGGTATAAAGCACAGAGCAATATATAACAATGCATTATCTCTTCAATCCACAATATATTAAACCCCTGAAATGTCAAACTAACCAGCAGATTTGTAACATAGCTTCTATCAAGTACATTGGTTTGATTTCTATGTGTGTTTCAACAGTACATGCTTCATAATATTTCTAATTCTCTAGCGATGTGCCATGCTGTTTACTGGAAATCATTCATTAAACTATATCGTCTAGACAGAATCTGCAGGAGGAACTGCAATGGTTGCCATGGATTCACTATTAGGAAATAAAAGATGCTCCTCTGAGAGATACATACAGTATGTGAGAGCTAAACTCAGCTGAACTCAGTGGTGTATTATGGTGTGCTCTTAAAATCTGGCTATGCCATCCGAGGCCTTGTACGCATAGATACTGGGTCATCATTATAGTATGGACACTCTATATTTACCAGTCTATTTAGAATGGTGTCTAATTTACATGTTGCATCCAGTTGGTGGGAATAAGCACTCCATAATGTATAAACCCACTAAGAGATCTTCATTATGCAGTAGCATAGCAACACAAGGGTTACCAGGCTATTTATCATGAGGTCTAATTTTCATGTTGCATTTAACTGGTTGGAATGAACATGCCATGATGCATATGCCCACCAAGAGAGCTTTCATTATAGTATGGCCACACTAGAGTTACCAGTCTATTTATCATGGTGTCTAATTTTTATGTTGCATTCCACTGGTTGGAACGACTACTCTATATTGTATATGTCCACTAGGAAATCTATCCAAATGTATTGTTCTCTGGAGAACTTTTGGGACTATATGAATGTATACAAAATTAATTGTATGCAACTCAGAAATGACATAGATATGGCCATTTTGCAGCCACCACACATCAATCACCTATAAGGTAATTGTATTTTTTTTCAGTAGTCTATTAGCCTCATTGTGAGCAGTTTAATTCCTGTTAAATGGCTTTAGAGTTTTTTTGTAGACATGTGCACAACAAAAAATTTTGTTTCGTTTAGTTTCTTTACGTTTCTGTTGATTCGTAACGAGTCGTCATTTCGTAAGACGCGAGTTTTCATATTCAGACTCGTTCATATTTTCATAACAGTTTTATTTTCATTGATACGAAATGATTCGTAATTCTGTTAGTCTACTTTTCTTTGATTCGAAATTCATAATTTTGTTAGATAATCATTTTTGTTTATTCGGTACACTACTCGTAATTTAGTAATTGTTACTTTGTGAGATTGCCTTTTTTGTTGATTCGTACTTTCGTAGGAAATAAAGAATAATAATTCTTTGCTTACTTTTCTATATAAGTCCTGTGCTTACTCCAGTCCACTCCCTCGGTGACGAGCCTGTCTCCTCCTCAACTGAATCTAAAAAGATTCAGGAATGCAGTGTGACTCAGACACAAAAGGGATAAGCTGATTGGCTAAAGATATTAAGTAAGATACATCACTCACTAATACACTGCACATTTGAAAGAAAGATTTGAGAACACGAAATTACGAACATACGAAATTACGAACATAAATATTAAGATACACTTACACTGTCCATTCAAAAAACAGTTCGAGAACACAAACAAACCAAATTACGAACAGACGAAGAAACAAAATTATGAACATATGAAATTATGAACAGACAAAAGATTGAAAATACAAAATGTAAATCATTCGTTATAGATGTCATTTTACTGTTTCAGAGTTTAGTAAGTTTGTTCGTTCGTAAGTTTGTATTTTTGCATGTTCGTTATTTTGCTTATTCGTAATTTTGTTTTTTTCGTATTTTAGTTCTTTCAGCTATTCGGATATTCAAATTGATCCGAATGTACGAATATTTCCCCTGACTTCCTGTGCTGGGACAACCTTTTCAAAACAAGTGAAGAAAACGATTTATACATATCTTGGTTTCTACTTATATTCAGTTTAAAGTGGAGTTCTGAAATTTTTTTTTTTTTAAGTCAGCAGCTACAAATACTGCAGCTGCTGACTTTTAGAATAAAGACACTTACCTGTCCAGGGCACCTGCGATGTCCTCAACAGAAGCCCTCCCTTGGCTCCCGGGTGGAGGCGCCAGCATCTTCAGTAAGGGAATAAGGAAGTGAAGCCTTAGAGGTGTATTCACTTTTGTTGCCAGCAGTTCAGACATTAATGGCTGTGTGTTGCGTTACTTTGAGGGGTCAGAAAATTTACACTGTTATACAAGCTGTACACTCACTACTTTACATTGTAGCAAAGTGTAATTTCTTCAGTGTTGTCACATGAAAAGTTATAATAAAATATTTACAAAAATGTGAGGGGTGTACTCATTTTGTGAGATACTGTACCTACACACATATGCCAGATGCAGTCAGCACCCAACAGCATGTTACATTCACAGAGCCATAGAAAACCTGCTGTGCTCTGATCATCATAATGACCATGAGCACACAATGGGGAGTGTGGGGACTGAGCCCCTGTGTGATGTGTGATGTGTGTGTAGGGGAATTGCTTGCCTGTGGGACCAGTGTTGGGATTACTCTCTCTTTCAGTCTCTCCTTTAGGCTGCAGCAGCACGGCACTTACTAAGGGAAGGGAGCCGCATTACAATTGAATCCATCCGCCCAGGAAAGTATACAGGGAGCACAAAGTACACAGATGCAGAGCAGGGATTGTATGTTTTCACCCGAAAATGGAGAAAAAGTCTCTCTTCTTCTCTCACCTCCTGGGCCCCTCTATTAACCTGATGGGGCCCAGGAAGGTACTATATACCTTGCCAATCAAGTAGGTGCAGGTTAATAAAGTTATTTAGCTAATTATTATTTTTAGCTAGAAATCTGCCCCCCCTGCTGGCTGGGCCCAGTACAACAGGGCTGGTTGTACTGCCCTATCAGTGGCCCTGAATCTACTACTCCCCCCCCCCCTAAATTGACATTGCTGCTATGCAATGGTATCCCCTGTCCTCATTCATCGAGAATAGAGGCACTCTAATACAGGTGGTGGCCGGATCACCAGATGAAAACAGAGGGGAAAAAGCCTCACATCTAATGATTGGTAAGCTGCATTATATTACATTTTTTGGTTTTGGGTTTAACCACTTAACGACCGCCGCATGCCATTGTACGTCATCACAATGGCATGTACAGGCACAAGCACGTACATGTACGTGCTTGCCTTCCAGCGGGTGGGGGGTCCAGCTGGATGCGGCGGTCCGTTTCGCTTCAGGAGCGATCCGGGATGAGGGGATGGCCGTTGGTTTCTGGCCATCCCCTCTCGATTGCTCCTGGTGAATGAGAAGCTTCCTCCCACTGTGTATTGTATACACAAGCAGGGAGGAAGTGATGTCATTCTCCTCGGGGCGGTCTTTTTGACCGGACTACGAGGAGAAGACTTATGCCCCGTACACACGAGCGGACTTTTCGACATCCAAACTCCGACGGACTGAGTCCGTCAGACTATCCGATCGTGTGTGGGCTGCAACGGACTTTAGCTTCGCTAAAGTCTGACGGACTTTAGAAATGAAGCATGCTTCAAATTTTCCCGACGGAACTCCGCCGGACCCGGTCCCCTTCGAAAAATTCGCTCGTGTGTGTGCTACTCCGACGGACTAAAACCGACGCTAGGGCAGCTATTGGCTACTGTCTATGAACTTCCTACGTCGAATCCAGTCGTACGTCATCACGTTCGACTCCGTCGGAGTTTGGTGTGATGGTGTGTGGTCAAGTCCGTTCGGTCGAAAAGTCCGCCAGAACTCCGTCGGAACTCCGGCGGAACTCCTTTGGAGGTCTGTCAGACTTAATCCCTCTCGTGTGTACGGGGCATAAAAGTAAGTGCACCAAACACTACACTGACACTAACTAACACACAGGCACACAAACCCCCCCGATCACCCCCCGCCCCCCCTCCCCCCCCAGTCACAGTGACACTGATTGCAGTGATCATTTATTTACTGATCACTGCATTCAGTGTCAGTTGTATAAGTAAAAAGTGTCAGGGCAGTTAGTGTTAGGTCCAGGGTAGCCCCCTACCACCCCCCAATAAAAATTTAACCCCCTGATTGCCCTTAGAGTTAACCCTTTCACCCCCTTTTGCCAGTGTCCCTAAGCGATCGTAAGTAGCTAGTTATTTTTTTAGGTTCACCGCCAGGTTTTTATAGCGCTAGGTACCCCGATATACTACCCAATAATGGTTTTAACCCCCTGATTGCCCCAAATTAACCCTTTCACCCCCTTTTGCCAGTGTCACTAAGCGATAATTTTTCTGGTCGCTGCATTAGTGTTGCTAGTGTCGCTAGGTAGCTAGTTATTTTTTTAGGTTCATCGCCAGGTTTTTATAGCGCTAGGTACCCCGATATACTACCCAATAATGGTTTTAACCCCCTGATTGCCCCTAGTTAATCCTTTCACCCCCTTTTGCCAGTGTCACTAAGCGATCATTTTTCTGATCGCTGCATTAGTGTCACTAGTGTCGCTAGGTAGCTAGTTATTTTTTTAGGTTCACCGCCAGGTTTTTATAGTGCTAGGTACCCCCATATACTACCCAATAATGGTTTTAACCCCCTGATTGCCCCTAGTTAACCCTTTCACCAGCGATCACCGTATAAGTGTCACTGGTGACACTGGTTAGCTAGTTAGTTATTTAGGTTCCCCGTCAGGTTTTTATATAGCGCCAGGGATCCCCATATACTACCTAATAAAAATTTGAACCCCCTAATTGCCCTTAGTTAACCCTTTCACCAGTGATCACCGTATAAGTGTTACGGGTGACTCTGGTTAGTTAGTTTTGCTTTTTATAGCATCAGGGCACCCACCATTTATTACCCAATGAAGGTTTAACCCCCTGATCACCCGGCGGGTAATATCAATTAGGTTTTAGGGTCAGGGTCTGAGTCGCCCCAGGCAGCGCTAGGCTAGTGCCAGTACCGCTAACACCCACGCGCAAAGCATAAACCTCCCGTAGTGGTATAGAATCTGAACAGATCAATATCTGATCTGATCAGATCTATACTAGCGTCCACAGCAGTTTAGGGTTCCAAAAAAACGCATTGTTAGCGGGATCAGCCCAGATACCTGCTAGCACCTGCATTCCCCCCCCCCCGCCCAGCCCACCCAAGTTCAGTATCGATTGATCGCTGTCACTTACAAAACACTAAACACATAACTGCAGCGTTCAGAGTCAGGCCTGATCCCTGCAATTGCTAACAGTTTTTTTTTGGTAGCGTTTTATATTTAAAACCGGAAGGCAGTGCTTGGATTTCGGGGTCCCGTACGTGGCTAGGCTCCCAAAAAGTCCCCCACATGTGGTATCCCCGTACTCGGGAGAAGCAGCAGAATTTATTTTGGGGTGTAATTTGACTTATGCCCATAGCATGTGTGAGCAATATATCATTTAGTGACAACTTTGTGCAAAAAAAATAAAAATTGTAATATTCCTGCAACTTGTGGCAAAATATAAAATATTTCATGGACTCAACATGCCTCTCAGTAAATAGCTTGGGGTGTCTACTTTCCAAAATGGGGTCATTTGGGGGGTTTTGTGTTATTTTGGCATTTTATGGCCTTCGAAACTGTGATAGGTAGTGAGGAATGAAATCAAAAATTTGCACCCTTAGAAATCCTGAAGGCAGTGATTGGATTTCGGGGTGCCGTACGCGGCTAGACTCCCAAAAAGCCCCACATATGTGGTATCCCCGTACTCAGGAGAAGCAGCAGAATATATTTTGGGGTGCAATTCCACATATAACTATGGCATGTGTGAGCAATATATCATTTAGTGACAACTTTTTGTAAACTTTTTTTTTTTTTTGTGTCATTATTCAATCACTTGGGACAAAAAAAAAATATTCAGTGGGCTCAACATGCCCCTCAGCAATTTTCTTGGGGTGTCTACTTTCCAAAATGGGGTCATTTGGGGGGGTTTGTACTGCCCTGCCATTTTAGCACCTCAAGAAATGAGATAGGCAGTCATAAATTAAAAGCTGTGTAAATTCCAGAAAATGTACTCTAGTTTGTAGACGCTATAACTTTTGCGCAAACCAATAAATATACGCTTATTGACATTTTTTTTTACTAAAGACATGTGGCTGAATAAATTTTGCCCTAAATGTATGACTAAAATTGAGTTTATTTGATTTTTCTTATAACAAAAAGTAGAAAATATATTTTTTTCTCAAAATTTTCGGTCTTTTTCCATTTATATCGCAAAAAATAAAAATCGCAGAGGCAATCAAATACCATCAAAAGAAAGCTCTATTTGTTGGAAGAAAAGGACGCATATTTAGTTTGGGTACAACATTGCATGACCGCGCAATTACCAGTTAAAGCAGTGCAGTGCAAAATTGTAAAAAGACCTCTGGTCCTTAGGCTGAAAATTGGTCCGGGGCTAAAGTGGTTAATACTTCTTACATTTTTCACCTGGGATTCATTTTATGCTGTAAAACTGGTCATACGTGAATCAAAATTCAGCCGCTTCAGCAGGGACTGGTCGAATTTCAATCCACGTATGGGCAGGGAAGTTGCACACAAGTCAATCAACCAATGGACTTCTGTATAACTGCCCTTTCTCTGATCAGTGATCAGTGTATTCTGATGGTGGGGAAGTCTTCCCACTATCAGAATATAATAGCAAAGCTCTGAGGAGCAGCATCAACTGTGTGGACGAGGGAGTCAAGTCCGTTTTCTTTTTGTTCAACCCGCTGGTTGAACAGAAAAAACAGACTCTTTTATGGACACCTTTAGCCTGGACCTCAGTGCCACAATTTACAGTAAGTTCTATCATTTTTTTATAATTAAATTTGTATTTACTATATTTTCATATCATCAATACAAGAACATTGCAAAATACGGCATAGCAACCTCTAATGCCTCGTACACACGATCAAACAATGTGGTGGAAAAGTCCGCCGGACAATCCCCCCCGTATGTGGGCTCCGGCTGACTTTTTTTACCCAAAAGTCCGGCGTACTAAGAGTATTTTTGCACTCCAATCTGTCCGCCGGACTTGCATTTCGGCAGACAATCCAGCCGTGTGTGTGCCAGTCCGCCATACTTTTGAAATGAACGACTTTTCCCACCCGGAGAAAAGTCCGCTCATTTTGAGCGCGTCTCCAGGTAGACGGGGTCACCTGGTATGGACTTAAAGGGGAATCCCTATGCCGAAAAATCGGCGTGGGGGTCCCCCCTAGGTCCACATCAGACCCTCATCCGAGCACGCTACCCAGCCGGCCAGGAAAGGGGGTGGGGATGAGCGAGCGCCCCCCCTCCTGAGCCGTGCCAGGCCGCGTGCCCTCAACATGGGGGGTACCTTGGGGAAGGGGGGCCGCGTGGATTCCGATAAGCCCCCCGCCCGCAAACCCAGACAACCAATGGCCAGGGTTGTCGGGAAGAGGCCCTTGTCCTCATCAAAATGGGGACAAGGTGCTTTGGGGTGGGGGGCGCAGCCCCCCTTTCCCAAGGCACGCCCCCATGTTGAGGGCACGCGGCCTGGCACGGCTCAGGAGGGGGGGGCGCTTGATCGTCCCCACACCCTTTCCTGGCCGGCCGGGTAGCGTGCTCGGATAAGGGTCTGATGTGGACCTGGGGGGGGACCCCCACGCCAATATTTCGGCGTAGGGAGATCTGGGGAGCCTATTCCCAATCAACATTGTAGCTAACCAAGCAGTCTCAGCTAAGGATCTGGTCTGGAAGACTCTTTGTAGTGTGACTAGTAGAAGCTGGAAATTGTATAGCTGTCCTGTGGCACTGTGAGTATTAACCCTTCCCTCACTGAAGAGTGTCTGGTGGAGGCTGGGAACTGAGCAGTTGTCATGAAATTTTGTTTTATTAAGATTTTCAAATATAAAAAAAAACAGAGCTTAAATTTACATCAGATGTGATGCATGGATAGAAGTATCTAAAAAAATCTAATATAAATCAAAAATTTGTTTCCAGAACATCCATACAGATGGAAATCCCACCAGATGTTAAGCATGTTTCCCTTTGAGGCATGGCATTACCAACAGATTTCAGATATATCAGGGTTAAAGTGATGTAAAACAACAGGGCATCCATACCATCTAGTTATCACCTTTAAACCCTTTTTCTTGAATTTTGTCAGTTTATGGGTTAAAGTGAAGCATTTTTGCTATTCTTCAGAGAAGAAGGTAAGTTCAAGATCCTTTTTCCAAGCCTGCATGTACGAGGGGAGGTCTGGAAGACTTGATCTACAGTGCCTTGCAAAAGTATTCACCCCCTTGGCATTTTTCGTGTTTTGTTGCCTCACAACCTGGAATTAACATGGATTGTTTGAGGATTTGCATTATTTAACTTAAAGAACATGCCCGCCACTTTGAAGATGTTTTTTTTTTTTTATTGTGAAGCAAACAACAAATAGGACAAAATAACAGAAAATGACAATGCGCATAACTATTCACCCCCTAAAGTCATTACGTTGTAGAGCCACCTTATGCGCTTATCACAGCTCCAAGTCACTTTGGATAAGTCTCTATGAGCTTTCCACATCTTACCACTGGGATTTTTGCCCATTCCTCCTTGCAAAACTGCTCCAGCTTCTTCAAGTTGGATGGTTTGCGCTTGTGAATAGCAATCTTTAAGTCTGACCACAGATTTTCTATTGGATTGAGGTCTGGGCTTTTGACTAAGCCATTCTGACACATTTACATGTTTCTCCTAAAACCACTCAACTGTTGCTTTAGCAGTGTGTTCGGGGTCATTGACCTGCTGGAAAGTGAACCTCCATCCCAGCCTCAAATCACACACAGAGTGGTACAGGGTTTGCTCAAGAATATCCCTGTATTTAGCACCATCCATCTTTCCCTCAACTTTGACCAGTTTCCCAGTCCCGACTGTTGAACAAACATCCCCACAGCATGATGCTGCCACCACCATGTTTCACTGTGGGGTTGGTTTTCTTTGGGTGATGTGATGTGTTGGGTTTGTGCTAGACATAGCATTTTCTTTGATGGCCAAAAAGTAAAATTTTAGTCTCATCAGACCAGAGCACCTTCCTCTATACATTTTGCCTTTGCCTTTTCGCAGACTCAAAATGTGGCATTTTGTTTTTTGCTGAAAGTAATCGCTCCTTTCTGGCCACTCTGCCATAAAGTCCAACTCTATGAAGCGTATGGCTTATTGTCGTCCTATGTACAGTACAGACACTCCAGTCTCTGCTGTGGAACTCTGCAGATCCTCCAGGATTACCTTAGGTCTCTGTGCTGCCTCTCTGATGAATGCCCTCCTTGCCCGCTCCGTGAGTTTTGGTATGCAGCCATCTCTTGGTAGGTTTGCTGTTGTGCCATGTTCTTTCCATTTGGTTATGATAGATTTGATGGTGCGCCTAGGGATCATCAAAGATTTGGATTTTTTTTTATAACCTAACCCTGACTTATACTTCTCAACAACATTGTCCCTTACTTGTTTGGAGAGTTCCTTGGTCTTCATGGCAGTGTTTGGTTAGTGGTGGCTCTTGCTTAGGTGTTGCAGCCTCTGGGGCCTTTCAAAAAGGTGTGTATACATAAAGACAAATCATATGACACTTATATTGCACACAGGTGGGCATCATTTCACTAATTATATGACTTCCGAAGGTAAGTGGTTGCATCAGAGCTTTTTATCAAAGGGAGTGAATACATACACACATGCCAATTATCAGTTTTTTATTTCTGAAAAATAGTTTTATGTATATATTTTTCTAATATTACTTCACCAACTTAGACTATTGTGTTCTGATCCATCACATATAATTCAGATAAAAAACATTGAACTAAAGGCTGTAATGTAACAAAATAGGTAAACAGCCAAGGGGGTGAATACTTTTGCAAGGCACTGTATGTTCCTGTTTGTGCCAAAGGTCAAACACAGTTGCTCACATGGCTCGTAAAAAATCTGGTGTTCCTAAGGGCCCAGATAGTTTGATATTGTAAAAGTAGGTATCGCAGTGTCCCATATTTTAAGTGTTTGGCGAGTAAGATCAGCCAGAATTGGGGGGCCCTTGCAAAGAGCATGTGAGATCCAAAGAAGTGCACAAAGATCTATAGGGTTCATGTGGCCCTCCAGTTGTGCCCATAACTTAGATGAGGGATGATGGAACCAATCAAGAATATGTGAAAATGTTGCTGTCTTATGGAAAATAGCAACATCAGGTATCACTGCCCCACCTCGATCTGTAGAGGAAACTGGAGGAGTTCAGCTCTCCTGGAGAGACATTGTGAGAATAAACTTGAGCTCAAGATCCAAGTGACTGTGTGCTACACAGTAGCTCTCACTGCGATTGCTTTTACAGTGTCTCAATTCTGGCCTTTCCATTTAACCTTTGGTATTAACAACTGTCCAAAGAAGCTTAGCCTGCTCAAGAGTGTTCAGTGTGCCTTAGGTATCTCATACCATCCTAACCCCTCTCCCACTCCAAGTTCTACAGGCAATGAACTACAAAATGACAACCCCTAGACTGTTTATTGAAGCTATAGTAAATGGACTGTTGCTTTTGTAACTGCTGGCCTCTGCACTGTATGGGGAAAAAATCTGTTAATATTTGCAGCCCTTGCGGGGTTAGTGCTACAATGATATGATTCATCATTAGGTACATATTTAGTAGAGTCATTCCCAAAACATATGTAAATGTTCAGTAAACTTGTGAACCAATAGTCATACAAATAGTAGACATGCATCAAGTTATCCATGTACTGATAGGTATCCTCATGAACGAAGGACAGAACTGTGTTTTTTGACCCCCATTATGGTTGTTGTTTCAGAAATTAAACATGTAAGAAGTAACAATAAATACATAACTATGTATGGTACCTCAAAAAGTCATTTTCTTGATCATACATCACGGGACACAGGAGCTCATTACATAGTGGGTTATATAGTCACCTCTGGTGATTGGACACTGGTTAACCCCAATTAAGGAGAATTCCTCCCCTATATAACCCCTCCCATATGGGAGGCACCTCAGTTTTTTCGCCAGTGTCTATGGTGGTTTGTCACGTAAAACATGTGCTATGAAGAAAGCTCTGTGCAGGTCCCTGCGGGGGCCTAAGGGCTACAACAAACCGGATCCATATCTATATGGTACCCGGGCCTCGTCAGCCGAAGAAACGAGGTTTGGCCTGTAAGTCCTCTCCTGTTGGAAGACTGAGCTCTGGAAAAACCAGACTTGGTGTACTGTTTACACAGAGCGCACGAAAGTTTCTGGCATAGTCTTTTACAAGGTCCAGGTAGGAGGCTCTTCTGAGAAAGAGCCCCCAGATAAACTTGAAGGTTGGCTAACACTGCCCGCCGTGATGGGTGAAGGCTGGAATTTGTCTGTTTCAGCAATTCCTACGGCGAGGACAGGTAAGGGAAGTTAATCCTATATATAATTATATGAGGGATTTCTTCATTTTGAGTAGTTGTATGTCTTACCTGGTTTCCACCACTAGAGGGAGTAAGAGCAGCCTGATGCATACTCACATGCCTTTCAGTACACACGCTCAGTGAAGCCTGGTTCTCCAGAGGTCTCACGTCTCCACTGCAGTCCCTGCCACAACAAGGTAATACAGGGGTCCCTCGTAGTCTGGGGGTCCCACGCAGCTCTGATGAGACTCTTTTTGCCCCCCCCTGGATTCCGGCAGTCCTCGTTCATGCGCACGTGCGCTCCTGGGCTAATGAAGGAGGGGGGAGTGTGGTTGTGAGCCGTGCACGTTGGTGTGCACGGCGCTGTATTGCGCAGGCGCCAGGCGGCAGTTTTAAAAGCCCAGAGCGTCAGGGGACTGTAAGTGAGAGACACAGGAGCTGTGGGCAGTAAGCATCCCAGGGGATTGGATCCAGGCAAACCTTAGACACCTACTCAGCATCAGGTTGTGCAGTATTAAGCATATATATGTTATTGTGAGACTTTTAGCACAACAGTGATTGCACTTTGTACTAGTACCTCTGCTTTGTAGCTTAGGACTATGTAAGAGGGTCTCAGGGGGAGGTAACAAAGGCACTGGTAAATCACCGCCTAGGTCCAGGGGTTCTAAAAATGCCTGTAAGTTGCCACCCCCCCCCCCTGCAAGACTGGAGCCAGCCTCACAGGACAAGTCAGTGCCCCTGTCAGGTTTTGCAGCCTCTCCTAATGTCCCAGCCCCGGTAAATGTCACTGAGGACTCCCTTAGGGCTACATTGGAGGGTTTTGAAGGGAGAATCATGGATTTTTTTTTCTGCTTCCCTGAAAGATAGCAAGAAAAGGGGTAGATCCCCTCTCTCTGCTGAGATTCTTTTCTCAGATGATTCTTCTGACAATGAGGAGAGATCCCTATCTTGGGACAGGGATCTTGAGCAGTCGGAGGAATCAGAGGAAGAGGAGAGAGTCCCCTCCTCCCAGGCGCTCAGAAAACGGGTGCAGTATTATACTGAATTGGTGCGTACCACATTCAGAATGCCTGCTGCTGAAGTCGCTACGTCCTCTGTTTCTTCCCTAGCAGTCAGGAAAATCCCACAGACTGCTTTTTCCTTCCCAATTCATCCCTTAATGGATAAATTGATGTATGAGGATTGGGG
Organism: Lithobates pipiens; assembly: GCF_037356315.1. NCBI lineage: Eukaryota > Metazoa > Chordata > Amphibia > Anura > Ranidae > Lithobates > Lithobates pipiens. The sequence continues at coordinate 582,727,009 of NW_027507748.1, read as the reverse complement.
ACATCCCGATAAACTGTTTACTCCTCCTAAAAGGTTTTCTATGCTTTATCCTCTGGAGGAAAGTTTCACCAAGAAATGGGGGGTTCCATCTGCTGATGCGGCTGTTTCTTGTGTGAATAAAAACCTGACCTGTCCGTTGGATAATGCTCATGTATTTAAAGATCCAACTGATAAGAGGTTGGAAACATTATTAAAAGCCTCCTTTTCCATGACTGGCGCTGTAGTGCAACCTACAGTCGCAGCCGTGGGGTTGTGTCAGTTCCTCAAGGAACAGGTTAAGCGGATGCTTGGCCTCCTTCCCAGTGAGGAAGTGGAGAATTATGCAGAAATACCTCAAATTCTGTGTTTCATGATTGATGCGATTTTGGATTCTGTCCATCTCCTCATACATCAATATTCTGTCCCCAATCCTCATACATCAATATCTCTCCTGTTGGTACACATGCGAAGGGCCCTTTGGCTAAAAAATTGTGCAGCTGAGCTATCATGCAAGAAGCATTTGATTGGGTTCCCGTTTAAAGGGGAACGTCTGTTTGGAGAAGAATTAGACAAATTCGTCCAAAAAATTTCAGGGGGTAAATCTACTCTCCTTCCAGTCAAAAAGAGCAAACGTCTGTCATTTAGGCGTTCTCTCTCTCCCGGAGCATCAAGCTCTAAGCAGTGGCGACGGCCTTCTCAACCCTCCTCTACAGGAAAGGCTCAGGGCCAGGCCCAAGGGCAGAAAAAGAGTTGGGGGCGGAAGCCTGCCAAGCAGAGCCCGAAAGCTTCCTTGTGAAGGGGCGCCCCCGCTCGGCCGAGTGGGGGGAAGGTTTCGGCAGTTTGCGGAAGCCTGGCAGGAAGAGATCAGGGACAAGTGGGTGATCTCTTTGGTGTCTCTGGGCTACAAGCTAGAGTTTCAGGAGATTCCACCTTCTCGCTTTCTAAGGTCAAGGATCCCCAGGGATCCAGTAAAGCAAAAACCGCTATTTCTGGCCTTGGATCACTTACTATCCCAAGGGGTGATAGTAGAAGTGGACCCAAAAGAACAGGGTTCAGGGTTTTACTCGATTCTCTTCACCATTCCGAAGCCAAATGGAAGTGTCAGACCTATCCTGGATCTGAAGGATCTGAACCGGTTTTTACGCATCCGGTCCTTCCGAATGCAGCCAATTCGCACTGTGGTCTCCTCCCTGCAAGGGGGAGAGTTAATGGCATCAATAGACATCAAGGATGCATATCTCCATGTGTCAATTTTTCCCGCACACCAAAGGTATCTAAGGTTCGCGGTAGAGCGGCGCCATTTTCAATTTGTGGCCTTGCCGTTCGGGCTCGCTACGGCCCCTCGAGTCTTCACAAAGATGCTAGACCCTCTCTTGGCAAACCTAAGAGCTCAGGGTATAGCCGTCATGGCTTATCTAGACGACTTGCTTCTCATGGAGAAAACAGTAGCATCCCTGAACCACAGTGTTTCCAGAACACTAGAACACCTGGAACGTCTAGGTTGGATTATAAACCTAGAAAAGTCGTCCCTACAGCCTGCTACCAGGTTGGAATACCTGGGTATGTTTATCGACACCGCTCAGGGCAAGGTGTTTCTTCCAAGGCCAAAAGCCTTTGCCATCGGGGATCTGGTGCGCCTCATTCTGGGCAGGAGATCTTCCCCCATTCGGTTATGCATGAGACTGTTAGGGAAAATGGTCGCCTCCTTCGAGGCCGTTCCATTTGCCCAGTTCCACTCAAGGCCTCTGCAAAGATGCATCCTTGCGGCCTGGAACAGGAAGCCCCAATCCTTGGATCTTCCTATGAGTATATCCCCAGGGACACGCAGGAGTCTCGTCTGGTGGTTACAAACCGAGAATTTGCTGAAAGGCAAAACCTTTCTTCCTCTTCCAGGGAAGGTTATTACGACAGATGCCAGCCTGATATGCTGGGGAGCAGTGTTAGAGGAGGCATGCTCGCAGGGGAAATGGTCTGCGATCGAGAGGCTATTGCCCATAAATGTCTTGGAGATCCGGGCAGTTTATATGGCTCTCATAAGGTGGTCTTCCAGACTACGGGGTCTCCCTGTTCAGGTTCAGTCTGACAATGCCACAGCAGTGGCCTATATCAATCACCAGGGCGGTACCAGGAGTCTGGTAGTGCAAAAAGAGGTGAATCGCATACTTGTCTGGGCAGAAAAGCATGTTCCATGCCTTTCTGCAGTCTTCATTCCAGGAGTGGAAAATTGGCAGGCGGATTTTCTGAGCCGCCAGCAGTTGTGCCCAGTAGAATGGGCTCTGCACCCCGACGTGTTTTTGGACATATGTCACAGGTGGGGTACTCCAGACGTAGATCTGTTTGCGTCCAGGTTCAACAGAAAACTGGACAAATTCGTGTCAAGAACAAGAGATACACTTGCTCAGGGGTCAGATGCTCTGACAGTTCCCTGGGATCAGTACAATCTGATTTATGCTTTCCCCCCGTGTCCGCTTCTGTCGCGGTTCCTGGGAAGAATCATGAGGGAGTCAGTCCTTTTGGTAGCCCCGGCTTGGCCCAGGTGACCGTGGTACGCAGAGATCATGAAGATGGCCATAGGCAGGCCATGGATCCTCCCCCTCCGGCCAGATCGCCAGATCTGCTCTCACAGGGTCCAATCTACCATCCTGCTTTACACAGTCTGAATTTGACGGTTTGGCTGCTGAGACCCACATTCTGAGAGACCGTGGGCTTTCGGGGCCAGTCCTTTCTACTCTGGTTAATGCCAGAAAGCCGGCCTCCAGGCTTATTTACTACAAAATCTGGAGGGCATATGTTTCCTGGTGTGAACTCAGGGGATGGCATCCTAGAAAGTATGTCATTAGCAGGATCTTGGCCTTTCTCCAGTCAGGCCTAGAAATGAATTTGTCCGTAAGCACTATCAAGGTGCAGATTTCGGCCTTGTCAGTATTTTTTCAGAAGCCACTTACATCGCATTCCCTGGTGCGGGCTTTTCATTCAGGGGGCTATGCGGATAAGGCCGCCAGTCAAACCTCCGGTATGCCCATGGGATCTGAATTTGGTTCTCTCGGCTTTGCAGGGGCAACCTTTTGAACCTTTGCATCTGGCTTCATTAGTTCTTTTGACCAAAAAATTGGTTTTCTTGGTAGCCATATCCACGGCTAGAAGAGTGTCAGAACTAGCAGCTCTCTCCAGCAAAGAGCCGTATTTAATTGTTCATAAGGACCGGGTGGTCATGCCATGCACCTAAACAGGTCCTTTCTACCTAAGGTGGTTTCGGGATTCCATTTGAATCAAGATGTAATCCTACCATCCTTTTTTCTGGACCCACAGTCCGCAGAAGAAGAATCCTTACACTTTGGATGTGGTTAGGGCAATCAGTGTCTATCTTCAAGCAACTGCTCAGATAAGGAAAACTGATTGCTTATTTATTTTGCCGGAAGTCCCTCGGAGGGGCCAGGCAGCATCAAAATCCACTCTCTCAAGGTGGATCAGACAGATTATTTCTCAGGCCTATAGTGTTAGAGGGAAAATCCGTCCTTTTCAAGTGAAAGCGCACTCTACTAGGGCTGTAAGTGCTTCTTGGGCAGTGCATCACCAGGCCTCCCTGGCTCAGATCTGTAAGGCTGCAACTTGGTCATCAGTCCACAAATTCACCAGATTCTATCAGGTGGATGTCAGAGGGCAAGAGGATATCGCCTTTGGGCGCAGTGTACTGCAGGCTGCAGTTTAGGTCCTCCGGCCCATGGCTGTCTATAATTATGATCTGTGTCTCCCTCCCCTCAATCTGAGCATTGCTTTGGGACATAATGAGCTCCCATTATGTATGATCAAGAAAATAGGATTTTTATATACAGCTTACCTGTAAAATCCTTTTCTTGAGAGTACATCACGGGGCACAGGGCTCCCGCCCCTCTTGGGTTTTACGTGGTTTCCTATTGCTTTGCTACAAAACTGAGGTGCCTCCCATATGGGAGGGGTTATATAGGGGAGGAATTCTCCTTAATTGGGGTTAACCAGTGTCCAATCACCAGAGGTGACTATATAACCCACTATGTAATGAGCTTCTGTGTCCCGTGATGTACTCTCAAGAAAAGGATTTTACAGGTAAGCTGTATATAAAAATCCTATTATTAGTGTTGGGTTTGGTCATTCAGCCAGCTTCTGTTTGGTGAGCATGCTGGAAAACCAGCAGCTGACCGGATTCTGACCAGCGCTCTCAGCCAATGACTAAGAGTAGTGACCCAGGTGTTCTGGTGGGGGGAGCCATCACCCTGTCAGAATAAAATAGAACAGCAGGGGAAATCGCTGGACTAACATCGGATTGGAAGTACAGCGGCTGCGAATGGGGCTGTCAGTTTTTCTTCTGTTCAACCGGCTGGGTCAAATGAAAATAAAACTAGTGGTGTGTATGAGGCTTAATTTAGTAATGCATGTATGAGTGAAAGAACTTGAGAGAAAAAGTGATTGTCAAAGGGTTTATATAAAATGAAGTTAATGGAAACAAACTTAGGAATTGTATTTTTAATCCTAACAGTTAGCTATTCCATCCATTCAGCTTCCAGTTAACTAGTGACCAAAGTATTTTGTGTTGGCAGGGGGGCCCTTCCCCTGTTGAAGGCCCATGACCGAAAAGGGTCTGCCGACCATCTCCCGATCAGCTCTCTCAGACAATGGCTGAGACCCGCTGGGTTGAATGAGAAAAACAAAAATGGTGTGTACAAGGCTTTATGGGCTTAATTGTAGAGATCTTGCAGATTCCATTAATAATGTTAAAGAGGAAGTAAACCCTGATGGGTTTACTTCCTCTTTCATTCCCTGCAAAGGCAAAGCATAATGGACTACTATGCATCGCGTAGTAGCCCATTATGTGTGACTTACCTGACACAGGAGCCAGCGAAGTCACCGCTGTCCCCTGTAGTCCGCCGTATCCATCTTGCTGGTGGCGTCTCACAGCTCCGCCGCTGTCATTCGGCGAAGCCGCGATGACGTCACTCCCGCGCATGCGCACGGGAGTCGACGCGCGCGGCAGCTCCATTCTTGGAAATGCCGCGCTCAGTGCGCCTGCGCGCCGCTGTCTACGGCGCATGCGCCGTAGACAGCGGTGCCCGTTTTCGGGCAAATATCTCCTAAACCATATAGGCTTAGGAGATATTGCTTGGACCTACAGGTAAGCCTTAATCTAGGCTTACCTGTAGGTCAAAGTGGTTTGTAAGGGTTTACAACCACTTTAAGTCAGATTTGCTAACTGTCTGCTAAGATCTCAAGTTTTTTTTTTCTAAGATCTCAAGCTTTGGATAGTACCTTGTATGTTAATGCGCTAAAAAAAGTCCCTCTAATTACACTTTTGAATTTGTTCATAATAACTATGAACTTGTTCATAATAACTAATACATTTAGGCCAAATGTATTCTGCTACATTTCTTTGGTAATAATAACCCAAAATCAGTGTATATTATCTACTGTGTGAAAGTTATAAAATCTACAAAGTATATATCTTTTTGAAAATTGATCAACCCTGATGTATTGACTGCCTATCCCATTTCTTGGGGCTCAAAAATGCCAGTTCAGTACAAATACCCCCATAAAGAACTATTTTTGGAAAGCAGACACCCCAAGGCATGGTGAGTTTTTTTTAATTTGTCCTTTTTTGTCACATATTTTTTTGGAAAATTAAGAAATAAATAAAATGAGTTATTTTTTTTCCAAAATAAATTCATATACTGTCACCAGAAGAGTACAGCATCACTGGTGGAGCAGTGATCAGGGAAACTGACTTGTGACAGTATGTAAAATAAAATTATAATATATTTTTGTTTTTGTTTTTAACTTTTTTTTAAATACTGTCACCAGAGCAGTACAGTGGCACTTTGGTGACACTATACTCCTCTAGAGAGGTGATCAGGATTTTTTTTTACACTTTGATTGTTTATTACAGTGATGATCACTGTATAAGCAATCATATTTACACTGTGAAACTGTGAATGGCATCCATTCATGTATCATCATGTACAGTTGTGATAGCTGTGATTGGCACATGGTACAGGTCTGCCGTGAGTGGCCCAGTACCATGTGATTACTTTGACCAATTGCAGAGATCATCACAATAGTGCACAATGGCTATGCATGAAAACCATTGTATAAAACTGACATGTGATGGTTATGATTGGTCACAGCGATCAAATAGTACCAGGTTTGCACACAGTGGCCCAGTACAGTGATCTGTGTTCTGCTGTGTCCAGTGGTCAATTTAGTGTTCACAAGGTGTGCGAGTGGGAGGACTTCCACTAGGGTTGCCACCTGTCCGGTTTTGACCCGGACAGTCCGGGTTTGGACACATGTGCCCGGGTTTCCACCCGTCGGAAACCCGGGCACACATCAACCATCCTGTGCCAGCTGGATCTCTGGCTCCGGCCGTCGCGGCCGCAACAAACATCAATGTCAGTTCACACTGCCCAAACATCGTTGCGCTCCGAGTCTGAGCCCAGCTCAGCAAAGGGCAGCAGCGGGTGTTCTGTGATTGGCCGAGTAGGCTGCAGGTCATGTGTGGGATGGACCGGATGGGGAACATGAAGGTCCCTGAATAATTTGTCTCAAGCCGTAGCTGCTGGTCACATGTGGAGCAGGGCTGCCTGCACTGTGTCTGGATAATCGTGACAGCCCTGCATGCTCCGGAGTCCTAACCCGCGCTGTGTTTCTGTCTCCTGTCCATCTCTCTCATCCGCTCTGTCAGCTGCCCCCCCCCCCTCCTGGCTCTCTATCTTGACAGACCCCCCCTTTCCGGGGCTCTCTATCTGCCAGACCCCCCTCTCCTCTCTGCCAGACCCCCCTCTCCTCTCTGCCAGACTCCCCTCTTCCTCTGCCAGACCCCCTCTCCTGTCTCTCTCTCTGCCAGTCCCCCCTCTCCTGTCTCTCTCTCTGCCAGTCCCCCCTCTCCTCTCTGCAGACCCCCCTCTCCTGTCTGTGTCTCTCTCTCTCTGCCAGACCCATCTCCTCTCTGCTAGACCCCCTCTCCTGTCTCTCTCTCTCTCTCTCTGCCAGACCCCCTCTCCTCTCTGCCAGTCCCCCCTCTCCTGTCTCTCTCTCTGCCAGACCCCCCTCCCCTCTCTGCCAGACTCCCCTCCCCTCTCTGCCAGCCCCCCCCCCTCTCCTCTCTGCCAGACCCCCCTCTCCTATCTGCCAGACCCCCCTCTCCTGTCTGTGTGTCTCTCTCTCTCTCTCTCTGCTAGACCCCATCTCCTCTCTGCTAGACCTCCCTTTCCTGTCTCTCTCTCTCTCTCTGCCAGACCCCCCTCTCCTCTCTGCCAGTCCCCCCTCTCCTGTCTCTCTATCTGCCAGACCCCCCCTCTCCTCTCTGCCAGACCCCCCTCCCTGCCAGACTCCTCTCCCCTCTCTGCCAGACCCCTCTCTCCTCTCTGCCAGACCCCCCTCTCCTCTCTGCCAGACCCCCCTCCCCTCTCTGCCAGACCCCCTCCCCTGTCTGTCTCTCTCTCTTTATCTGCCAGACCCCCCCTCCTCTCTGCCAGTCCCCCCTCTCCTGGCTCTCTATCTGCCAGACCCCCCCCCCCCTCCTCTCTGCCAGTCCCCCCTCTCCTGTCTCTCTATCTGCCAGACCCCCCCTCTCCTCTCTGCCAGACCCCCCTTCTCCTCTCTGCCAGACCCCCCTCTCCTCTCTGCCAGACCCCCCTTCTCCTCTCTGCCAGACCCCCTCCCCTCTCTTCCAGACCCCCCTCCCCTCTCTGCCAGACCCCCCTCCTCTCTGCCAGTCCCCCCTCTCCTGTCTCTCTCTCTGCCAGACCCCCTCCCCTCTCTTCCAGACCCCCCTCCCCTCTCTTCCAGACCCCCCTCCCCTCTCTGCCAGACCCCCCTCCCCTCTCTGCCAGACCCCCCCCCTCTCTGCCAGTCCCCCCTCTCCTGTCTCTCTATCTGCCAGACCCCCCTCCCCTCTCTGCCAGACTCCCCTCCCCTCTCTGCCAGACTCCCCTTCCCTCTCTGCCAGACTCCCCTCCCCTCTCTGCCAGACCCCCCTCCCCTCTCTGCCAGACTCCCCTCCCCTCTCTGCCAGACCCCCCCTCTCCTCTCTGCCAGATCCCCCTCTCCTGTCTCTCTCTCTCTGCCAGTCCCCCCTCTCCTCTCTGCCAGACCCCCTCTCCCTGTCTGTGTCTCTCTCTCTCTGCCAGACCCCATCTCCTCTCTGCTAGACCCCCCCTCTCCTGTCTCTCTCTCTCTCTCTCTGCCAACCCCCCTCTCCTCTCTGCCAGTCCCCCCTCTCCTGGCTCTCTATCTGCCAGACCCCCCCTCTCCTCTCTGCCAGACCCCCCTCCCTGCCAGACTCCCCTCCCCTCTCTGCCAGACCCCCCCTCTCCTCTCTGCCAGACCCCCCTCTCCTCTCTGCCAGTCCCCCCTCTCCTGGCTCTCTATCTGCCAGACCCCCCCTCTCCTCTCTGCCAGACCCCCTCCCTGCCAGACTCCCCTCCCCTCTCTGCCAGACCCCCCCTCTCCTCTCTGCCAGACCCCCCTCCCCTCTCTGCCAGACCCCCCTCCCCTGTCCTGTCTCTCTCTCTCTCTGCCAGACCCCCTCTCCTGTCTCTCTCTCTCTCTCTCTCTTTATCTGCCAGACCCCCCCTCCTCTCTGCCAGTCCCCCCTCTCCCTGGCTCTCTATCTGCCAGACCCCCCCTCCTCTCTGCCAGTCCCCCCTCTCCTGTCTCTCTATCTGCCAGACCCCCCCTCTCCTCTCTGCCAGACCCCCTCTCCTCTCTGCCAGACCCCCCTCTCCTCTCTGCCGACCCCCCTCTCCTCTCTGCCGATCCCCCTCTCCTCTCTGCCCGACCCCCCCTCCTCTCTGCCAGACCCCCCCCCCCTCCTCTCTGCCAGACCCCCCCCTCCTCTCTCCAGACCCCCTCCCCTCTCTTCCAGACCTCCCTCCCCTCTCTTCCAGACCTCCCTCCCCTCTCTTCCAGACCTCCCTCCCCTCTCTTCCAGACCCCCCTCCCCTCTCTTCCAGACCCCCTCTCCTCTCTCTGCCAGACCCCCCTCCCCTCTCTGCCAGACCCCCCCCCTCCTCTCTGCCAGTCCCCCTCTCCTGTCTCTCTATCTGCCAGACCCCCCATCTCCTCTCTGCCAGACCCCCCCTCCCTTCCAGACCCCCCTCCCCTCTCTGCCAGACCCCCCCCTCCTCTCTGCCAGTCCCCCTCTCCTGTCTCTCTATCTGCCAGACCCCCCTCTCCTCTCTGCCAGACCCCCCTCCCCTCTCTGCCACACTCCCCTCCCCTCTCTGCCACACTCCCCTCCCCTCTCTGCCACACTCCCCTCTCCTCTCTGCCAGACCCCCCTCTCCTGTCTGTGTGTCTCTCTCTCTCTCTCTCTCTCTCTCTCTCTCTCTCTCTCTGCCAGACCCCATCTCCTCTCTGCCAGTCCCCCCTCTCCTGTCTCTCTATCTGCCAGACCCCCCATCTCCTCTCTGCCAGACCCCCCTCCCTTCCAGACCCCCCTCCCCTCTCTGCCAGACCCCCCCCTCCTCTCTGCCAGACCCCCCTCCCCTCTCTGCCAGACTCCCCTCTCCTCTCTGCCAGACCCCCCTCTCCTGTCTGTGTGTCTCTCTCTCTCTCTCTCTCTCTCTCTCTGCCAGACCCCATCTCCTCTCTGCCAGTCCCCCCTCTCCTGTCTCTCTATCTGCCAGACCCCCCATCTCCTCTCTGCCAGACCCCCCTCCCCTCTCTTCCAGACCCCCCTCCCCTCTCTTCCAGACCCCCCTCCCCTCTCTGCCAGACCCCCCCTCCTCTCTGCCAGTCCCCCCTCTCCTGTCTCTCTATCTGCCAGACCCCCTCTCCTCTCTGCCAGACCCCCCTCCCCTCTCTTCCAGACCCCCCTCCCCTCTCTGCCAGACCCCCCTCCCCTCTCTGCCAGACCCCCCCCCCTCCTCTCTGCCAGTCCCCCCTCTCCTGTCTCTCTATCTGCCAGACCCCCCTCCCCTCTCTGCCAGACTCCCCTCCCCTCTCTGCCAGACCCCCCCTCCCCTCTCTGCCAGACCCCCCCCCCCTCCCCTCTCTGCCAGACCCCCCCTCCCCTCTCTGCCAGACCCTCCCCTCCCCTCTCTGCCAGACCCCCCCTCCCCTCTCTGCCAGACTCCCCTCCCCTCTCTGCCAGACCCCCCCCCTCTCCTCTCTGCCAGACCCCCCTCTCCTGTCTCTCTCTCTGCCAGTCCCCCCTCTCCTCTCTGCCAGACCCCCTCTCCTGTCTGTGTCTCTCTCTCTCTGCCAGACCCCATCTCCTCTCTGCTAGACCCCCCTCTCCTGTCTCTCTCTCTCTCTCTGCCAAACCCCCCTCTCCTCTCTGCCAGTCCCCCCTCTCCTGGCTCTCTATCTGCCAGACCCCCCTCTCCTCTCTGCCAGTCCCCCTCTCCTGTCTCTCTATCTGCCAGACCCCCCCTCTCCTCTCTGCCAGACCCCCCTCCCTGCCAGACTCCCCTCCCCTCCTCTGCCAGACCCCCCCTCTCCTCTCTGCCAGACCCCCCTCCCCTCCCTGCCAGACCCCCCTCCCCTGTCTGTCTCTCTCTCTCTCTCTCTCTCTCTCTTTCTTTGCCAGACCCCCCCCCCCTCCTCTCTGCCAGTCCCTCCTCTCCTGGCTCTCTATCTGCCAGACCCCCCCTCCTCTCTGCCAGTCCCCCCTCTCCTGTCTCTCTATCTGCCAGACCCCCCCTCTCCTCTCTGCCAGACCCCCCCTCTCCTCTCTGCCAGACCCCCCTCTCCTCTCTGCCAGACCCCCTCTCCTCTCTGCCAGACCCCCCTCTCCTGTCTGTCTGTCTCTCTCTCTCTCTTTCTTTGCCAGACCCCCCCCCCCTCTCCTCTCTGCCAGTCCCCCCTCTCCTGGCTCTCTATCTGCCAGACCCCCCCCCCTCCTCTCTGCCAGTCCCCCCTCTCCTGTCTCTCTATCTGCCAGACCCCCCCTCTCCTCTCTGCCAGACCCCCCTCTCCTCTCTGCCAGACCCCCCCTCCTCTCTGCCAGACCCCCTCCCCTCTCTTCCAGACCTCCCTCCCCTCTCTGCCAGACCCCCCTCCCTCTCTGCCAGACCCCCCCCCCCCTCCTCTCTGCCAGTCCCCCCTCTCCTGTCTCTCTATCTGCCAGACCCCCCATCTCCTCTCTGCCAGACCCCCCTCCCTTCCAGACCCCCCTCCCCTCTCTGCCAGACCCCCCTCCCCTCTCTGCCAGACCCCCCCTCCTCTCTGCCAGTCCCCCCTCTCCTGTCTCTCTATCTGCCAGACCCCCCTCTCTTCTCTGCCAGACCCCCTCTCTTCTCTGCCAGACCCCCCTCTCTTCTCTGCCAGACTCCCCTCCCCTCTCTGCCAGACCCCCCCTCCCCTCTCTGCCAGACCCCCCCTCCCCTCTCTGCCAGACCCCCCCTCTCCTCTCTGCCAGACCCCCCTCTCCTGTCTCTCTATCTGCCAGACCCCCCCCTCTCCTCTCTGCCAGACCCCCCTCCCTCTCTGCCAGACCCCCCCCCTCTCTGCCTCTGCACTGACTCCCCCTCCTCTCTGCCAGACTCCCCTCCCTCTCTGCCAGCCCCCCCCTCTCCTCTCTGCCAGACCCCCCTCTCCTGTCTGTGTCTCTCTCTCTCTCTCTCTCTGCCAGACCCCATCTCCTCTCTGCTAGACCCCCCTCTCCTGTCTCTCCTCCCTCTCTGCCAGTCCCCCCTCTCCTGGCTCTCTATCTGCCAGACCCTCCTCTCCTCTCCTGTCTCTCTCT
>NW_027507748.1:582650047-582715111 GCF_037356315.1 Lithobates pipiens | reverse complement strand
TCAAAGGAGGGCCTGCTTGATAATTGTGGACTTTAATTCACAGTTATGTGGACACTATCATCGTTTTCTATTGCTTTATTATGCACTTTTTATTTAATGCATAGGGGGTTATTTACTAAAGGAAAGTCCACTTTGCACTGCAAGTGCACTTGGAAGTAAAGTTGCACTAGTTCTGAGGGGGACATGCAAGGAAAATAAAAAACAGCATTTTAGCTTGCACATGTTTGGATGATAAAATCAGTAGAGTTTCCACTCATTTCAGATCTACCCCATAGATTTAGAGCAGCTGCACTTCCAAGTGCACTTGCAGTGCAAAGTGGATTTGCCTTTCGTAAAAAAAAACATTTGTGCATTTTTATTTTGTTTACTTTTTGACAGCAGTGCCGCACTTTTGTTATTTTATGTGGACACTATGGTCAATTATATCTAATGGAGTGAAAGCAGCTTTTGTTTATTTTACCTATTAACGCAGTCTCACATTTTATCTAATTTCATTTGTTCTTTAAAGTGATTGTAAAGTCTCACTTTTTTTGTTTTTTGTCTATAAAAATAATAAATATGTCATACTTACCTGTTCTGTTGCAGTGGATTTGCACAGAGAAACCCAGATCCTCTTCTATTCGGGTCCCTCTTTTGTGCTCCTGGCCCCTCCCTTTTGTTGAGTGCCCCCTCAGCAAGCAGCTTGCTGAGCTGCAGCTTTGTGTGCATTCAGACACGGAGCCGCGGTTCGACTCTGCCTCCTATCTCTCCCGATTGAGGCTAACTGACTTTGATTGACAGCAGCGGGAGTCAATGGCCCCACTCCTATGTCTCAGCCAATCAGGATGGAGACAGACAGCCAAGACACTAGTGGACATCGCTGGACAGAGATAGGGGTCCGGTAAGTATTAAGGAGGCCAAGTGGGGCTGCTGCACACAGAAGGCTTTTTATCCTAATGCATAGAATCTATTAAGATAAAAAAAACTTCTGACTTTACAACCCCTTTAAGTTGCCTTTTGTTTGTTGCACACCACTGCATCATTTAAAAGGAAAAAAACTAAACAAAACCACTTCAGATTATATCACTCACATTTAACACACCCCACATATATAAAATAAAAGTTAGGCTTACACCAGTTAGGCACATTATGCCCTGCTGCTAGCCAGTTTTACATCATTGTTTCCTGTGCAGTATTTTAACTCTTGCAGTAAACCCAGCTTGTTTTTTTTGTCTTCGGCAAATTTGGGTCTAGCCTTGCCACTTAAACATAAAGCTTAGGTATACACCAATTGGACCCATTATATCCTGTTGCTAGCTAATTTTACACTGCTATGTAATCTGCAGTCTCTTAATTTTTGTAACAGAACACCTGCCTGTTCTTTTAATCTCTAGTATTTTTTTTGGCCAATTCTCACTCATTAAAAAGTCCTGCTGTTGGCCAATTTTACACTGCTTTATTATCTGTGGTCCCAGAATTCTCCATAAGAGCTTGGTAGAAATTGACCAGTGGCAGGACAATTTTGCATCAGTGAGAATAAGAACAGCCAATGAACTACTGTTCAATTTCTATCTGCCATTCAAAGCTAGCCGATTACTTTTTTATGCTAAAGCTACCTGAAAAAAAGCCTTTTTTTTTAAATTGAAATAAATTATATTTGGTTGCTTCTGCTATGTGCTGCTGTGCCAAGCTAATTGTACAAGAAAAAAATAGAAATTTTACAGCCATATTTGCACAGCTGTCACTGAGACTGTCTGAAAAAGTCATACTGTTTCATAACGCCACATACAGCTTTTTTCTTTTCTTTTTTTTTCCCGCATTGGTACATGTCCTTTATTGGAGGCCCCAGCTTGTTAACACCTTTTTTGACTGTAGTTTGACTCCTAGCCCTAAAAATGTCCAGAATTTAGATTTACCCAATACGCTTAAATGAGCCAGGATGATTGTGATGTTGGTAAAAAAAATACTGTAAAAGTAAACAAATGCCATAGTACGTGTTGTGCTGGGAGTATCATGGTGCACACTGTGGTCTGTGTATAAGATTTTACATTCTGCTCCCTCTGAATGGGTTTTCACTGATAAATACCTACACATACACAGGTTTTCAGCTCTGATAGTGTAGCCTATGTTTTATTTGTATTTTTTCATTTTTTATGACATGCTGCTTTGTTTTGCTCTTGCATATTTCATTGCATTGCCAGCAAGTTATTATGAATAAATTGCAAATAAATGTTTATTTGCAGATTGCTATCTAGATGAGTTTAGAGATCACATGTGCTGTGCACAAGTGCATTAGCGGTCATGCAAGTGTCCAGTGCAAGCATATACATACTCATCTACAGCATTCTTGCTCTTTTCTTTAGTAAATAAGGCACCTTGTATATTAGTAAAGCTACACAAATCATGTCTGTATGCATTTCTTTTTATGAATATGTACACATATTATTTTTTTATGAAATCTGCAATTTTTATAGTGTCACTTTATTAACAAGGTTACTAAATGTCATTAGTGAAGAGAATTCAGTAAACATACATGTTTATACAAAAGGCATAAAGTCCTTAAAACATCTAGTCTAACACCATATCTTTATAGGATTGCTTTTCCTAAGTGCAAATTATAGTAAGAAATGCATCTGCATGAATTGGAAAGGCACCATTCATTAAAAATCAGTGAATTTACATGTTCCCTATACATACATTTTTTGTAGATATTTATCTTTTAGCATGATTTCTATTTACCTTTTTTGTCAAGAAATGTCATTAATAAATTTACGTTTTCATATTCTCCCTGTGCTTGGGTGGGTTTCCTCCATGTACTCTGCTTCTCTCCCACACTCCAAAGACTTGCTGGGAGGTTAATTGACTTCTGTCTGAGGCTGGATTCACACCTATGCAGTTTTAGTGCTTTTTGCATTTTGCAGATTTGCACTACAGTCCATTCAACATGGTTTCCTATGGAACACAATCTGCAGTGCAAATCTGCAAAATGCAGAAAGCACAAAATGCATAGGTGTGAATCCAGTCTAAATTGGCCATAGTATGTGTATGTATGAATGTGAGTAAGGCTTGATTCACACTTATGCATTTTTTGCGCTTTTTGTATTTTGCAGATTTGCACTACAGAACGTGTTCCATGGGAAACCATGTTAAATGGACTGTAGTGCAAACCTGCAAAATGCAAAAAGCACTAAAAATGCATAGGTGTGAATCAGGTCTTAGCCCCTGTACACACGGTCGGACATTCTGCCAACCAAATCCGTTGGATTTTGTCCGACAAATTGTGTCCGAAACTGTTGCATACACACGGTCGGACCAAGTTGTCGGAAAATCCGATCATTCAGAACGTGATGACGTTATTTCGTTAAGACGGGACTACGTTCAGGCTAGTAGCCAATAGCTTTGGTGTAGGAATTTGATCTGAGCATGTGTGGCACTTTGTCCGATCGGAATTCTCTACACATGATCGGAGTATGTCCAATCGGACCAGTTTGTCGGAAAATATTTCCAACAAGTTGGAAAATTGGGTCCGACGGATATTCCGACAGAATCAGTCCAATGCATACCACACAAAGTCGGATTATCCGACAACACGGTCCGATAGGACACATTCCGACGGATTCTCCGACCGTGTGTACAAGGGCTTAGGGACCTTAGATTGTAAGCTCCTTGAGGGCAGAGACTGATGTGAATGTACGATATATATGTAAAGAGCTGCAAAAATGTCAGTGATCTATAAGTACCTATAATAAATAAATAAAAAAAATATATATATTAACCTTTTTTAGATATTTATGTTTTAGCATAATTTCTATTTAACTTTTTTTCTAGAAATGTCATAAAATGTTGGGATATTTGCACAGTTGACATATAGTATGTGTGGCTATGGGGACATGGAGTAAAACTCATTACTAATGGTATGTTTTAGCTATCAGTCAATTGAGTCCTAATCCAATTACAAGCATAGAAAACATTGGTCACACATGCTTATATTTCCTGCCAGGTAGATCTGTACAATACATTACTTCCTTCAACTATTTATATTAAGCATCTTGAAGTAACACTTATATGTGCCTTTGGTAGCAGATCAACAACTCTCAATGTTAAATTTTATTCAGAAGCAGTTTGGAAAGACCACTAATATTAAATCAACAAATTTGAGATCAATAGACCTGTACTGATACTGAATTAGATCATGGTGAGAAATACTAAAACTTGTGTAAAATATCTTACAAGCACAACATTAATACAAAACTACACAAAAAAAAGCTAAACTTTTTTTTATATTAAACAGAACCATTCCAGATGAAAATAGAAATATTTTAAATATATAGGGGTTTGTTTACTAAAGGTAAATAGCTCCTTGGCTCACCTTATTCAGCTTTGCTGTATCCGTTAAGCTTAGTGAACATTTACTTTGCTAAGTAAACATTCAATTTTACCTTTATAAACCAACCCCCATTGTGTTTTTATTCAGTCTGAAAAAAAACTATAGATCATATTGTATTGATGCTTGCTTAAATATTTGTATTAAAATGTTTTGGAGGTTCCTTCATTAGTTGAATAAACTATTTCGCTACTAAAACTAAAAAAAATTCAGAAAGTCGCTTGATCCATAAACAGTCAATAAAGTTGCAGCATGCAGTCCAGACAGACAATAGGTACTTCTTTATTGGAACTTCAGGTTGGGATCCTGGGGGAAGTTGAAAAGACACTTTATTCACAATGCGACATTATACTGCTTGTCTCTTGTTTCTTTTAGTTACCTACATTCACATGGTGCTGTGAGGGGCATTAAAGTCTACACATAAAGAGCCATCCAAATTTCATGATTTTATGGGGCTGTTGTGAAGCTTTCTTCCATGTAATGTAGATCTGGCAGTATACTGGCAACATGAGACAGGATACACACTAATTTCCTTTTTTCATATTTCTCTGACCTTAAAAAAAAACAAACCTAATATATTATTTCTCTATAAAGTACCTTCACTATTGCTACTAGTTTCTACCAAAATTGGACAACTCAAATGTTTGAATTGGTCTCTTCTTGTACAATCCTCACAATACACTATCAACTACAGCTTTCCTCTGTGCAAAGAGGTCGACATGTGCTTCATCACCAGCCACTGTACTGGATAGCAGATTAGGAGATTATGCAAATAAAAAAAATAAAAAAATAAAAAATAAAATTACATCTTCCTAACACTTTGTACTATATAACTATTATTTTTTTTAAGCATAAATATTTAAGATCCATAATCCTCAATAGCTGCCAGTGCCAAAAAGGGAGGATCTAATAAGCTTCAATTGTTAGTAGATCTTCAATCACAGTTGTGCTCATAAGTTTACATACCCTGGCAGAATTTATGATTTCTTGCCCATTTTTAGAGAATATGAATGATAACACAAAACTTTTCTTTCACTCATAGTTAGTGTTTGGCTGAAGCCATTTATTATGAATCAACCATGTTTATGCTTTTGAAATCATAGTGGCAACAGAAACAACCCAAATGACCCTGATCAAAGGTTTACATATCCCGTTCTTAATACCATGCATTACCCCCTTTAACATCAATGACACTTTGAAGTATTTTGTGCCATTTGTGGATGAGGCTCTTTATCTTCTCAGATGATAAAGCTGCCCATTCCTCTTGGCAAAAGGTCTTCAGTTCCTGTAAATTCTTGGGCTGTCTTGCATGGACTGCACGTTTGAGATCTCCCCAGAGTGGCTCAATGATATTGAGGTCAGGAGACTAAGATGGCCTCTCCTGAAACTTCATTTTATTCTGCTGTAGCCAATGACAGGTCGAATTGGCCTTGTGTTTTGGATCATTGTCATGTTGGAATATCCAAGTGCGTCCCATGTGCAGCTTCTGGGCTGCTGAATGCAAATTTTCCTCCAGTATTTTTTAATAACATACTACATTCATCTTGACAACAATTTTGACTAAATTTCCTGTGACTTTGTAGCTCACACATCCCCAAAACATCAGCGATCCATCTCTGTACCTTTCATCATAGGCCTTGTTGACTCCTCTCCAAATGTAGCGTTTATGGTTGTGGCCAAAAAGCTAAATTTTGGTCTCATCACTCCAAATTACTTTGTGCCAGAAGGTTTGAGGCTTAGCTCTGTGCTGTTTGGTGTATTGTAAGAGGGATACTTTGTGGCATTTGCGTAGTAATGGCTTTCTTCTGGCAACTCGACCATGCAGCCCATCTTTCTTCAAGTGCCTCCTTAAGATGCATCTTGAAACAGCCACACCACATGGTTTCAGAGAGTCCTGTATTTCACCTGAAGTTAAATATGGGTTTTTTTTTTGCATCCCAAGCAATTTTCCTGGCAGTTGTGGCTGAAATTTTAGTTTGTCTTCCTGACCGTGGTTTGGTTTCAACAGAACCCCTCATTTTCCACTTTTTGATTAGAGTTTGAACACTGCTGATTGGCATTCTCAGTTCCTTGGATATCTTTTTATATCCCTTTTCTGTTTTATACAGTTCAATTACCTTTTCCCAAAGATCCTTTGACAATTCTTTTGCTTTCCCAATGATTCAGAACCAGAAATGTGAGTGCAACACTGGATGAAAGATGCAAGGGTATGTCAGGAGTCCAGAAGAAACTCATTGAAATTGTATACACACACTAATTACAAGAAAACAGATCACAGGTAAGGATGGTTACCTATAATAGCCATTCAAACCCCTTTATGTCAACTTGTGCGCATGTTATTAGGCCAAAATCTCCAGGGTATGTAAACTTTTGATCAGGGTAATTTGGGTAGTTTCTGTTGTCATTATGATTTAAAAAGAGTAAACACAGTTGATTGATAATAAATGGTTTCAGCCAAGCACTAACCATGAGCGAAAGAAATCTTTTTGTGTTATCATTCATATTCTCTGAAAAATCGCCAAGAAAACATAAATTCTGCCAGGGTATGTAAATCTATGAGCACAACTGTATGTACCACTTGCCTAAGAGAAACAGTATGAACATGATTTCAAGAATGAAGAGTACATCCACATAAAAAAAAATTAGTAAATAAACCAGGGGTGCTAAATCTACAAGTCCCATTGTGCCTCTGTCTTTGGGAGTCATGGTTTTGACTGTCAGGCTTGCAATGCCTCATGGAATGGAACTAGTTCTGCAACAGCTGGAGGGCAATAGGTTGAGCACCCCTGTTATAAAACCCATATGAAAAGATC
The DNA here is from genome assembly GCF_037356315.1 of Lithobates pipiens. Taxonomy (NCBI): domain Eukaryota; kingdom Metazoa; phylum Chordata; class Amphibia; order Anura; family Ranidae; genus Lithobates; species Lithobates pipiens. Next base: position 582,707,935 of record NW_027507748.1, on the reverse strand, counting down.
CTATTATTATAACAATAATAATAATAATTAGTAGACATGTGCAGAGTGAAATATTTTGTTTCGGAATTTCGTTTTCCTCCGAAAAATAAATTTATTTAGTTACTCCCGAAATTCGTTTTTATTTATTTTGTTTTTCGTACAAAAATTGCATTCGTCCGAAAATCCCCATGAATTACGGTCAAATCTGTCTTTGAAGGCTTATGGTGTCTGTCGAATGTATAAAGAAGATTTGAAGGATCTGCTAAACTTTATATAGCCTATAGGCAGAGCATTTGACTCCGGAAATGTACAATTGCAGCGTTGTACAGTTTCGATGCTCCGTCAAATATTATTATAAACGTGTGTGTTTTTCCTTGCTTTGTCGAATCTCCATCGTTCATGTTGAATGAATGGTCTAAGTCTCACAGTGTCAAGTGTCAGATAGTGAGTGACTGATAATAACGAAAATGGCGGCAACCCATTGTGAGAGCAACATGGAGGCATTGGAGGACGTTCTTGGTCCATCTACAAGTGTTTATATATATTATATACTCGTTCAAACAGAAACTGGTGGACTGGTGATAACGATCATTGATCAGACAGGTAACAAGATTCTATAATAATAAATCCCCTTCACAACACAGGCCACCTCTGAAGCTATCACAACAACACTAGCAGCAACACTAGTATCACTATAAGGTTCACAAACTAACACAATAGTAGCAGATTATTATGAAAAAGTTAAGTTGAACTGTAGCTTGCTTCACTATTTTTCTGCTGCTGTGCTTATGCTTAATAAAAATTTGGGTTCTATGACAAGTGATAATTCAAATGGACCAGCTAAGATTAACTGTCTTCTGAAATGATTCAGCGTGTGTGTCTCTCTCTGCTAGCAATCGTAAGTGAAAGTAAGTTGGCTGTACATGTGTACTTAGTTCTAGCTATTTTACTGCTCCTCCTCTTTGGTTACAATCAGCCAATAACATTTATCATCATCATTATTTTTATTTTACTTCCCCCACCCAATTCCAGAATCTTTTCTCTCTGTAGAATCTTTTCTCTCTATGTCGAATATTTTCTCTCTGTCGAATCTTTTTTCTATATAATCTTGGACTAATAGAGGTAAGGTTAGGCACATTCGACCACAGGTTCAATAGACTCAGATTATTATTGTCAGAGTCACGTTGAATCTCCTATTCTATATCAAACTGTTGTAACAACGAAAACGAAAATAAAGCATTTATTTATGTCGGATCTTTTGTTTTTCAGATTCTGCTCTTTCGTTATCGATTGTCAAAACGAAAACGAAAATACCTGAAATTCGGACGAAAACGAATGCACATGTCTAATAATTAGGGATGGGCTTTATGTTCGGGTCGAACATGAGTTCGACTTGAACATTGGCTGTTTGCCTGTTCGCTGAATAGTGAACAATTTGGGGTGTTTGCGGCAAATTCGGAAGGCGCAGAACACCCTTTAAAAGTCTATGGGAGAAATTAAAAGTGCTAATTTTAAAGGTTAATTTGCAAGTTATTGTCATAAAAAGTTTTTGGGGACCTGTATCAATGCAAAAAAAAGTTTTAATAATGGCAGTTTTTTCGGGAGCAGTGATTTTAATAATTCTTAATTCATGTTTGTGTCCCATAGACTTTAATGGTGTCTGCATGTTCGAACACATTTTTTGCCTGTTTGCATGTTCTGCAAACCGAATGGGGGGGGGGGGGCGTGTTCGGCCCATCCCTAATAATAATACTTGTTATGTGGTAAATGGCTGTATCTGTAGTATAAACCAGTGATTCAGGGTATACAGTTGGCCCCAGGATCAACAAAGGAATAATTTACATGCTCCAACTACTATCCTAATATGAGGACTGTATCCCTTATCTTATGGATATGTGTTTGAAGTGAGGCTCTTCTTTCTTTCTTTCTTTCTTTCTTTCTTGCTTCCTTTCTTACTTTCTTTGTTTCTCTTCCCAGTGTGATTTTTTTTTTTTTAAATGCAGTAAATGCAATGTTTTCCAATAACCCTACTTCACACCAGTTTGCTTGGTTCCAGTGCATTTCTTTCCACAGAATGCATCTAAATGTGTGTTAATGCACATGAATGCAAGTGGGGAAATAAATAACACTTCAAGTGTGAAAAGGGGAAAACATAATGGAGGGCATTACAAACGCACTACAAACATGATAAAAACATGTGTAAATGTGAATGCAGAAACGCATCCTGGAGTGCTGGAATTGTGTTGTGAACAAGTGATAAAATAAACTGCATAATAACTGCAAAACATAACAAGACACAATACTATTGAACTGAAGTCTGAACAATCTACCCAATAAAGAGTTAAAATATTTAAAAAACTTAACTAATAGTTTACAAAATACAAACGCTATTCATGTGAGTCATGCATGCCTTACTACTTATATTTTAATTATTTAGGAATTTATTTTATGATCTTGTCACATGCTACATAGCAAGTCATTTCAAATGCATACCAACTTCAAAAAAATCATCATGCCACTTTCCTGGTAATTCCTTGAAGATCTACAGTTACACAGAAAATTGCTATTGCATATATTAGCATCAAATTTTATATGTGTTTCCACTGTGTATGTTGTTATTTTCCCTGAGCTCCATCTTAAACTGGAAATCCAGGAATTGCAGCATTTTTTTTTTAATCTGCTTGCTTGTACAAAGTGAAGTCCAGTGAGCTGTATGCCACCTTGTGTGCTTATCTTTTTTATTACTATTAACATTTTTACTGGGAGCTAGGAGTATAGCTATTGCTATATTTCTGGCATGCCGACACTAGACCTTTGTGTCTCTGATACTGCAACTGCAGAATAGTTGGCAGATGCTCTGCCCGCCGTTCATCTTTACTTGCCTAGTGACAGTAGGCTTTGTATTATGTGAACTGATTCACAAAATAAAAAGTCTTCTGTGAATGGACATTGGAGTGGAAGGACAGGCAGAACAGCTGCTGTGTAGCATAGTACACATCTCCAGTCAGAGTGCCAAGAGTATAGCAAGAGCTGTCCTCCCAGCACTCAGTAAAATGAAAATAGTAAATAAAATACATAGTTCAACCAGGAGAATTGCTGCAATTCCTGAAGTTTTGTACTTAAAAACAAATGAGAAATTAGCTGAAATTGCTGAAATGTTGTTTGGATGACATCTAACTAGCCCAAGTCCTGCCTAGTATTTAAGGAGGAATGCTGTTCAGTTTGAAAACCTGTTACATGTTGCAGAAGTGATTGATGGAAGAAAGGTAATATTGGGAAGGAAGAGCAACTGTACATCTATGTAATTTTATTCAGTAAAATACATTTTTGGTTAAGTGAATCATCTGGTCTGGTTTACTGTGAACAGAGAGTGAAAGTGTGCCCCTATTTTGAATGGGAATGGGGAACAAAGACTAGACCTTTTGGGTGACGAAGGGTAAAAAGGTAAAAGGAAGGAGGAGCAGACAGTTTAGGAGAAGAGATGGTTACGGAGGTACCATCGGAGAGTGGATTGGTGGTTGTATGATCTACCTTTCTAAGCAGCAGAGACCCTATATTTGGACCCACTGTGTAATAGAACCCCCTATGGACTGGGCCTGGACCACAGGTGTGCAAGATCTCACAAAGTATACAGCAGATTCCTTCAATGACTCTGGGCTGAAGAGTAAATGCCCTCTTCGTTCCTCCCAAGAACTCCTGCTCTCTAGTTCCCTCATCACCTCCTCCCATATCTGCCTCCAGGACTTCTCCCGAGCCTAGCCCATCCTCTGGAATTCACTACCCCAATCTGTCAGAATGTCTCCAAATTTATCCACTTTTAGGCGATCCCTGAAAACTTTCCTCTTCAGAGAAGCCTATCCTGCGTCCATCTAACAACTGCAATATTTTCTCCATTAGCTCATCCCCCACAGTTATTACCCTTTTGTATAACTTGACCCTCCCTCCTAGATTGTAAGCTCTAATGAGCAGGGCCCTATGATTCCCCCCTGTATTGAATTGTATTGTAATTGTACTGTCTGCCCTAATGTTGTAAAGCGCTGCGCAAACTGTCGGCGCTATATAAATCCTATATAATAATAATAATGTGAATTATGTGTTAAAGATTTGGTGGAGAAAAATCAGTGTTCAATTCTATTTTCCTAAAAATGACTTAGTAGTCATTACTGTGACAGATGTCACTGACAGGTAAAAAGAAGTTATCCTTTTGGTGTGTGTAGTAGTTTGGCTTCCAGCCATAAAGAGCGCTAACTCATATATAATATAAGAGTTAGATATTGGTGTCCCCGCGCTATCGTGTGGGCATCAATATAACTTATATTAAAGACTGATGCTGAGGTGCAAGGTGTGATGTCCATTTTAATTTAGAATGTATGGACTCTGTCTCACAATAAAAATCCTGTGCAAATATAAATACTCTCACTCTGTGCAAATGATACTAAAATCATCAACATAAGTAAAATATAACATCAATTCATAAAGAGTATCATATAAAGTTCATATGGTGAAACATATATCAATGCATCTATTTATTGCAAGCATTGAAGTTAGTCCTTTAAAGTGTAATCTATGCTCCAATTTTCTTATGCCATTGATGTGCAATGGAAGGCAAAAAAGTGCTGTGCTCCCCTCCTCATGTGCCCCTACTCGCCAACTCTTAATAGATATGGCACCTGTTAGAATAATGCCAATCCTCAGATTTCTGAAGTGGACAATTCACAACTCCTTCATATTCTCCAACAGGGTAACAAATCTCTGATAATCAGAAGACATCCATAGCATAATTCCATTTTATTAAAAAGCTGTATATAAAAACTAATTTAACGTGGAGTTACACCCAAAAATGGAACTTCCGCTTTAAGTGAAGGTTACCCCCTGACATGCCACATTTGGCATGTCATTTTTTTTGGGGAGGGAGTGGATACCCTTTTTTTTAGAAAAAAGCATGATAGGACCTCTTAAATATGAGATCTGGGGTCAAAAAGAAAAAAATTTGTAATTTTGAAAAAAATGACATAAAAAAATGTCATTCATTCATCTCCATACCTAGCAAGGGGACAAATGCATTCGCCTCCGCCGCTGTCGATGGCTCTAGTAGGGGGGCCCCCGGTCTCGCCACCGATAAAAGTGATCTTGCAGCGAATCCACCACAGAGACGACTTTTATCTTGTAGCTGACCACTGGCATACCGTGGGTATGGCAGCTAGCTGCTGCCATAACAACGATATCTGTCCACAAAGTAGGGACGTATATTGGCGTGCAGCGGTCAGCAACTGGTTAATTGTGTTCTATACTTTCCTCGTGGCATATTCAAAGTCCACTACTTTGCTATTTTTGTATTTGTGCTTCTAGTGGGACGATGTCCTTGGGAAAATATTTGGTACATTTTATGATTCCACTAGTTATGAATTTTTAAATGCAAGAACCCTTTTAAGTCAAGGTAGCAAGTGTGGGGACAACAACTCTCATCCTATTGTAAAGTAATTTGCCAAAATGAAATAAATCAGAAAAGAAATGCCCTCTCTTGGGAAACCTAATTCGTGTACCCTATAAGGGGAATGTCAATGTTCTGCACGTCATTTTTATTTTGCCAAGTTAAAGCTTTGTGAAACAGGGCCCTGCTTGTGACCGTTTATAATCGAATAGGGAGCAGCAGGCAGTACAAAAAGTAATAACTGTAAGAAAGGATGAGCTGAAGTAGTGATTGCCTAAATGTGGACAGAGTAGGAGATGGCTGAACAAATGTTGTTGTTAGTATTTACATTTTTTTTTTATTTTGGTCAATCAAAAGCTAATGAAGAGATTGGAAGAGAAGGGTGATGGATACTGAGCGTTAGGGATGTAGATGAGTTTGATAACAACTTTCATGATAGACTGAGAAGGGGATGTGAAACCTGTGCAAAGATTGTATTGCATGTGTTAAAATAGAAGTGTGGTCAACGTTTTTTTGGCCATACTTCTCTTGTGGGTCACAGGAGTGTAGTTGTGTTCACCTGTAACCCAGGATCAGCCGACAATGTCACAATGTCACTCCAGGCTCTGCAAGGATCCTGGCAATAATGTTGGGATTCACTTAGATGCTTGATCAGAAGCTGGCTTAGCCTCTCAGGGCATCGCTAAGACACTTTAGTGAGAGCTGGAGGGGCACAACAGAGAGTGGTGACCAGTAACCTCTCTCAGCTCCGAGTAGAACAAGAACTGAGTGTCAAGCGGTCATGTGATAGCTCACATCTAGGGCTTATTGCTGGCAGGGAACAGCTGTAGCATCAAACTGATTCTGTAACAGGGAGGTGAGTATAAATGTATTTTTTGTATTTATACACTTCTTTAAGAAGAGGAGTCATTGATTTGATTTGGGGCTGAATGGACAGGTCAGAGTTCAGGATTACACCCCTGACATGAGGGGAGCAGCTGACAGTGGTAGTATTGATCTTGAAGGGAAAGTCAGGGAAAAGGGCATGGGGAAGGGGGGGCAGAGTTACCATGGTCTGTTAATGGGCTCTTTGGGGCAGGAATAGTTGGGCTATACAAGTTGGACACTGTTTCAGAGCTAGACATTGGGTTTCCCATTAATTGAAGAAGGCTAACGGCTCAAGGTTGCAGCATCCCGCTGGTCTGGATGGAGCATCAGCCCCTTGCACGGTGCCTGGAGATAAAAGGCCTCTAGATACAAGGTGTTAGCCTAACTGTATTTTACTGTGTATGATTGAGCCATGAAGAGTGGGTTATGGGTCTCTGGTCTCTGACCACTGCTATTTATTGAACTTAATTGCTTTCACCCAAACACACAAGTTCAGAAAATCTTGACATAAATCCTATATTATCTGAATCTATAAAAATACCAAACTCAGAAATGTAGTGTCTCCTGTTTGGGTTCCTTTGGGATTGGACCTTCTCTTCTAAACCAGAATATGCCAGCCTAATGGTTTCTACTACATATGATAGTAAAATAGATATAGATGGCCATTGTATTTCTGCATTTTTGTGCATTTGAATATATCCCAATTGCAGGTCAGCAGATGTGTTTAAATGAAAATTGCAGAATTTGACAACAATGTCCGTCTACACAAACCCATAATATGGCAGTTGTGGTTATTTATCTGCCCCATCCCCCTCAAAAAAATAGAGAAGACAGCACACACAAGAGAACAGAATAGTAGATCCTAGACAGATTACCTATAAATTGCTCACAATCCAGTCCAGTAAAAGGTGCATTTAGAAATCATGCTGCATTAGGCACACCTCAATAATGATGTGCTTGCAAGCTCCACCCCTTGTATCATGCAATTAATTTTGTAAAAGCAAATGCTTCAATGTGCTATTAGAGGAAGAATGTGGTCTGCTGTAAATGTATATCTTTAGTTCTACAAACGAATAATCAAAATAAAAGAGAGATAGAATTATCTTTCTTGAGCTATAAAGATTCTTGTGGCTCCTTTAACATTTTGCACACAATTCCTCTTATAGATTATATTATATATATTATTATATTACCAAAAATATTGGGACACCTGCCTTTAGCCACACATGAACTTTAATGGTATCCCAGTCTTAGTCCATAGGGCTCAATGCTGAGTTGGCCCACCTATAACAGCTTCAACTCTTCTGAGAAGGCTGTCCATAAGGTTTAAGAGTGAGTCTATGGGAATGTTTGACCATTCTTCCAGAAGCGCATTTGTGGGGTAGGTGCACAAACAAAGTCCATAAACACATGGGTGAGCGAGTTTGGGGTGGAGGAACTTGACTTGCCTGTTTTCATTGCAAACTCTCTTGAGTTAACCTCTACTTACATAAAACAGGCTCATTCACAGGCTGCGTTGAGGTGCCCTGATCTGCGTAGATCAAAAATAAAAAAATAAGAAAAGCACATAAACACTATGATACATTACTTCGATGTATTGTAGTGCAGGTGTCAGGAAGATCCTCCTCACGGACGTCCGAGCGGCGTAAGTCGCAGAAGATCTTTTGCGCAATTTCGGGAGCGTTACCGCGATCAGCGGTGCGCGCGTGCGCGTGCACGTGCGCGTGCGCGGGAGCGCACACGCGGGTGCGCGCGCGGCCGTTTGACGCAAATTGGCGCCAATAGCGCTATTTAAACTGGATCCATGCTTCACTGCCTTGCTGCCTGATCAACAGCGTTCCCGTGCTTCCTGGTAACCTGCATCTGAACCTGAACCTGCATCCGTATCCTGATCCGTATTGAACCCGGCTTGTTCCCGACTCTGCTGTTTGCTGCCTGCCCCCCCCCGACTTTGGCTTTGTACCCGACTACTCTTCTGGATTCCGTTTCTGTACCTGATCTGCCCGTCTGTGCCTGACCTGGACTGTTACACCATCCGTCAACTGTAAGTTGCTTGTTTACCGCTGTTGTACTACAGGACACCTCCCAGTCTTCCACCATACCCAGCTGCTACTCCCTCTGCGTTTGTAGCCTTCTACCTCTTGCTGCAGACTACTAGACTCTTCCCACTTCCGCAGTATTCCGTTTGCACCTGCATCCGCTGTCGGACTACAGTACCCCTCCGTTGTTCGCTGTTCCCTGCAATCACTTGCATCCCGTTACTGGACTACATGAATCCTTCTGCTATCTGCTGAACCCTACCTCACCTTTGCCTGCATTCCGATACTGGACTACAATACACCTCCACCACCAATGGTCTGCTGCTGCTTACACCTACCATCCAGTCAGGCACTTGTGCCCCTCTGTGCTCCTGAGCCCCTGTCATCACTACCAGGGTCTCTTGAGTCAGAGGTCTACGAGTAGCCACTCCCTGCACTCCGGGCTCTGCCTTAAAGGTACGTGACAGCAGGGACACAACACACACCAGCACATCCTTTATATGCATCATAACACATGTCTTCTGGTGTGAGTGGGCCCCAAGTGAATTTGGTGCAGTACAAACAAAAAAAAATCAATTGTTAAACTGAATGTGTCATGTATCTTTCCGGGTGCATCTGTGCACCAAAAAACAGCCCTAAAAGTAATAATTAAAGTGGTTGTAAATGCTCAAGGTTTTTGCATGCATGCATTCTATGCATTAAGGTAAAAAACCCTCTGTCTGCAACAGCCTCTCAGCCCCCACAATACTTACCCGAGCCTCCTCATGATTCAGCGATTTGCACGAGAGCAGCAGCTCTCAGGTCTCTTACTCCTTGTTGGCTGAGACAGCCTTTGACCCCCACTGCTCTCAATCACAGCTAGTGAGCCAATGAGGAGAGAGTGGGTTTTGGGTTCAAGGTGTGCTCCATGTGTGGATGGACACACAGAGCAGCAGCTCGGCAGTGAGCCTGCTCGGGTGCCCCTGTAACAAGCTACTGTGTGAAATGAGCCTAAAAAATCATAGGTTATCTTCAGAATTATCCATTAATAATTATAGTACTGCAAGCTCGACATGCATTTCTGCATGCATCCTCAGTACATGGAGGTGTTAATCCAGCTTAAAGGATCATAGGTTAATCCTCAGAACTGTGGCATGGGGTTAAAATAAAATGAAAAGTAAAACACATTTAAAAGCATATACACACTTTTTCTTTTTTTGGGGAAAATTATTTTTATTCAGTCTTAAGGGGGTTGTTAACCCACTTTTATTACATCATCCCATCCTCTCTGCACCAATATCAGAAGTTTCCCTGTGCCTGTGTTCTGTAAAAAAAACTGCACGATTCTACCTGTATGAGCTCTGCTCCAGGCACTCAGCTGATTTCTCTCCCCTGTTCTGTCTCCGGCTCATAGCTTCAGTGGGCGGGGCCAAGCCCCCCACTGACATCAGTTGGGGAAGAGATGTAAAGAGGACACACAGAGCGCCGTGCTGCCTCCAATCAGCTGAGCAGCGGGAGTGGAGCTCATACAAGTAGAAATGTACAGTATTTTTACAGAACACAGGCACAGGAAAACGTTTGATAATGGTGCAGAGAGGAAGGGATGATGTAATAGAAGATATAAGAGTACGTAGAGCAGCAGGAGCAGAGGGGGGGCGGGCACATTGTATGAGCAGAGAGAAGAAGGAGGAGGAGGGGGCAGAATGATACAGAAGACAGACACAGAAGAGCAGGCTGTGGCTGATAGAATCATGCAAACAGACCACGGTATCGGGGGCTCAGCAGCCATGATTATCATGCTCTGTTTGCAGAGGGGAGGGCATAGCTAGCCAGGATCAGCCTGGTATTTCAGATAATACGGGGGTCCAAATGACACAGCACAAGCACTGTGCTGTATATAATGCTTTAAGGGATCAGGATCTGTATTTTTTTACTAACAAACGCTTTAAAGGTAATAATACAAAACAAAGCCTATTGGGTATACCAAGGCTCGGTACTATAGATAGGTAATGAAACACACTATATACCTCAATCTTGCAAACAACTAAAAAAGTACACTTAACCACCATGTAGGACAGGCAGAATATCATTAATGAGAAGCTCAGGGTCTTAATTTTAGAAGGATATAAGAGAAGAAGCACTTTCCAAAATACTTTCCAGGTAACCTAGTAATGTATTATCAGTTGAATCACAAGGGTCACCATCGATCCTATTCTGAATCAAGGTAAGTAAAGTATGGGTCTCAGGATCAGCATTAGTGGACAAAGAATCTACTCAAATATCCCACACTTTATGACATTTTTCTGGGCAACCCCGTGATAAATAAGTGGCCTTATACAATGGTGAATTTTAAATTAATTTACAAATTGAAACTTCAATTTGAGCACAATAGCTTTCCTAGCATAAAACAACAGTAACCCAAGAAGTGTTCCGGAGGCTCTGAGATATGCCAGGGTGTCCACCAGCCCTAGCAGACACACATCATCCGTCAGCGGCATTTGAACCAGAGAGAGACCACATTGGTCCAGAAGGCTTGGATATGAGGACACTGGCCATAAATGTGAATAAAGTCTGCCGAGGCCTCTGCATACCTCCAGAAGCCAGCAGAGACAGTAGCATATATCCTGTGTAGTCAGACGCAGGGTTAAGTAGATTTGGTGCAAAATTTAAAATTGTACTAGAGCTGTCCCTGACAAATACTAATTGTGTGTCACATTTCTTCCCAATCACATATCACATAGATAATCTAGTTGAAAAAAAGACATAAGTCCATCTAGTTCAACCAATAAAGGGGGGAAAAATTATTCAATCCTATATTCAGAATTCTATACCCACAGTTAATCCAGTGGAAGGCAAAAAAAACAGCAAAGCATGATCCAATTTGCTTCATCAGGGAAAAAAATGCCTTTCTGATTCCCTGAGAGACAATCACATATTCCCTGGATCAACTTTACCTATAAATGTTAGTATCCAGTTACTGTATATTATGTACATTTAGAAAAGAATCCAGGCCTTTTTTAAAGCAATTTACTGAGCTGGTCAGAACCAGCTCTGGAGGGAGTCTATTCCACATTTTCACAGTTCTTACTGTGAAGAAACCTTTCTGTAGTTGGAGATTAAATCCCTTTTCCTCTAGACATAAAGAGTGCCCCCTTGTCCTGACCATAAAGTGAATAACTCAACACCAAGTTCACTATATGGACCACTTTATACGTGTTGATTATATCCCCCTTAATCTCCTCTTCTCAAGAGAGAATAAATTCAGTTTCTATAGCTTTCCTCGTAGCCAAGATTCTCCATGCCTCTTTTTTTCCTTTATGTTATCCTATGTAGTAACTTGCGTTTTCCTTGTAAAGCGCTTTACAAGGAGAAGCTACCTTTAAAGGCGCTATATAAAATAACATTTTTTATTATTGTTATTATTATTATCAGTTTAGTTGCTCTTCTCTGCACTTTCCTTAATATCCTTTTTGTGAACTGGTGCCCAAAACTGGACTGCATATTCCAGATGAGGTCTTACTATTGATCTGTACAGGGATAAAAAGATATCTCTCTCCCTGGAGTCTATACCTCTCTTAATACAAGAAAGGATTCTGCTCGCTTTTGAAACTGCAGCTTGGCATTACATGCTATTATTAAACTTATGATCTACCAGAACACCCAGTTCCTTCTCCACCACTGATTCCCCCAGTTGTACTCCCCCTAGTATGTATGATGCATGCATATACTTAGCCCCAAGTACATAACCTTATATTTATCAACATTAAACCTCATTTGCCACATAGTTGCCCAATTAAACCAGGCCTGTAGACATTACATTAGCCGTGTTTGGGAAACTGTGTCAAACGCTTTTGCAAAATCCAAGTATACCACGTCCACAGCAACCCCTATGTCCAAGGTTTTACTTACCTCCTTATAAAAAGAAATCAGATTTGTCTGACAACTTCTGTTTTTCATGAATCCATGCCGTCTGTTACTTAAAATATTTTTTCCAGCAAGAACTCATCTCTGCGGTCTTTTATTAAACTCTCCAGTATCTTCCACACTATATAAAGTAAACTAACGCCGCGTACACGCAATCTGAATTTCAGCCAGCAAAAGACAGATGAGAGCATTTCAGCGGAAAATGTGACCGTGTGTATGGTCCATCAGAATTTAGCTGGCCAAATTCCCGCCAGCAAAAATTTGAGAGCGGAAATTCCGATCATGTGTATGCAATTCTGTTGTGCAAAAACTTACGCATGCTCAGATTCAGCTACGAGATGGAAGCTATTGGCTACTGGGTATTGAACTTCTTTTTTCTAGTCCCATCGTATGTGTTGTACGCCACCACGTTCTTGATGGTCTGAATTTGGTGTGTCCGTGTGTATGCAAGACAGTTTGAGCGAAATCCCGTTGGGAAAACCATCAGAGCTTTTTCCAACCAAAATTCCATTCGTGTGTATGTGGCATAACAGGTCTATAGTTACTTGGTAAAAACTTTTATCTCTTTTTAAATGTAGGCACCACATTAGCCTTATGCTAATCCAGTGGTACTACGCCAGTCATTAAAGAGCCCCTTAAAATTAGAAACAAGGGCATTGAAATGACAGGACTCAATATTTTAGGAAACGTGGGTGGATGCCATCTGGTCCTGGTGCTTTATTCACATTTTTTGTGTCTAAATATTTCTGGACCATATCAATTTTGAGCCATTGTGGACCATTTTCAATGCCATCCTCATTATGAATGTAAGCTCTCCCATGCTCCTTTGTATACTCAGAGCTGCAGAGAGTATCTAATACAATTGCCTTCTCTTTCTCCCCAGTCACCACTCTAGATTATTTTGTAAAGGGCCTACATACTCAGACCTGACCTTTTTACTATTTTACTATTAATATATTTGAAGAATTTTTGGTGGGGTTCTAATATTTTTTTGCGGCCTTGATTTCCTTGCCTTTGAACTTTGGCAGTGAGCCACATAGGTCTTATTTTTAGCCTTTTAAACATATTGCAATTTTTTGAAGAATTGCCATTTCATTTATGTCTATCAATGCCAATATTCTCTCACAGTCTGAGTCTTGGGGAGCAGCCCCCATTAATTAATTCATTTTTATATTTCCAGTATGTGCTTGTTGCTTACAGCTAACATTAAATGTAATCATGATATGGTCACTGCTACTCAGATGTTCTTTTATATGAATATTAGTAATAAGCTGTGCATGGTTTGTGACTACCAGGTCCAGCAGATCGCCATTCCTAGTTGGGGCCTCTATGAACTTTACCATAAAATTGTATTGTAATAAGTTTATAAATTGTAGTACGTGCATGGGTGCATTTTCACCAATAATACTTCAGCCTCATCACACTCTCCATCAACTAGGTCTTCTTTCACATTCACTTTGAGATCACATCTCATATAGGAGAAGATTTACTAAAACTGGAGCACACATAATCTAGTGCATCTGTACATAGGAGCCAATCTCATAGGAATCAATTTCTAACTCCAGCTTGTTCAATTAAGCTATGACAATAAAACCTAGACGCTGATTGGTTACTTTGCACAGGTGCACTACATTCTGTATGCTCCAGTTTTAGTAAATCTGCCCCATAGAGACAGACACCACCACCTTTCCCGTTTACTCTGTCTCTCCGAAAGAGAGCATAGCCAGGAATATTAATAGCCCAGTCATGAAGAATGAAGCCAAGATTCAGCAACACCAATTAAATCATAGCTCTTATTGTACACCAAAGCTCCCAACTCACCTATTTTGCTTGGCAGGCTTCTGTCATTGGTGAAAAAACACTTTAATTAATTGTCTCATTTTGCACATGTGTTTTGCATATACTTTGTTTCAGTACACATAGTACAATTTCCTAAGGTTGTTTGTAACATGGGAACCTTCTTATCACCTGCTATAGCCATTCCCACATCTTTCCCTATTCCACCCACCAATAGGGACTGACCCCTGTCTGACCTGTCTGCCCCATGATAATCTAATTCTCTCTCCCCCGAATCCTACCAGAAATACTCATCCAGCGCTCCCATAAACCTCTCCCCCTACCATTTAGGTATAAACCATCTTTACCCCTTCCATTTAGGTGTAAACAATTTTTAGCATATAAAGAAATATGGCAATCATCAACATCAAGTGCTGGAAAGTCAGTTAGACATTTATTTTTGAGAGTTTCAAGTCCCGTATGAAGGGAAGAAAGTAATTCTTTGTATATAATAGATAGGGGCTTGCCTAAGGTATCATCCCTAAGTATATTTATAAGGGCCGAGGCATAAAGGACAACCAGTTGATTACCAAACTGAGTAGATAATGTGTGTCTAAGCTGCAAATATCTAAATAAATGTATGTTAGACTCCTTTCACACCGCTGAGGCTATAGCGTCAGCGGTAAAACGCTGCTATTTTTAGCAGTGTTTTACCGTCTGATTTGCAGTGCATTTCGGCCACTAGCGGGGAGCACTAGCAGCCGAGAAAGGGTTAAAACCGCCCGCAATACACCGCAATAGCAATTGGGAGCAGCGGTGGAGGAGCAGTAAACACACCGCTCCTTCACCGTTTCAAAGAAGCTGCTGGCAGGACTTTTCCTGATGTCCTGCCAGCGCACTGCTCTGGAGTGTATGGTGCAGCAGTGCAAAACGCCCTCGGTGTGAAAGGGCTCTTAGAGATATCATACTGCTGCTTAAAGTTATCAACGGTCCTCAGCTCTCCCTCTGAACAGATCTGTTCAATGTATTTAATGCCCTTCACAGTCCAGACATGTGGATCAGGTATCAAACTAAATTCTGGCAATCCTGAGTTAAACCATAAGGGGGCGTGTGTTGGGAAATAGGCTGAGGAGGAATAGGCTGTCCCTCAATTAGGATCTCAGTACAGTTTTCATCGCTATTGTTCAGGGAGCAGTGGGACCACGGTACAAGAGGTTCTGTAAGGCATCATAAGAACCCAAACAGGAGGCTTCCAACGCCACTGAGGCGTTAGACTCATCTGCCACCAACCTGTTATAGGCATGTGTTAGCATGGCTGCTAGAGGCTGCTAGAAAATATTTATAAAGATTGGGACAGGCCAGACCACCCTGATACGAGGGTAATATCACTAGTTTAAACTATGGCTGCCATGAACCCCAGAGAAAGGATGTCAGACTAGAATTTATGAGTTAAAAGTACTTCTTAGGAATCCGTACAGGGGAATGTCTAAATACATACAAGAAAGCAGGCAATATTTTAATTTCAAAATGATTGATCTGTCCCACTAGGGAAAGTGGAAGATTGGCCCAAGCCTTCAATTTATTATTCATATGTTGTAACAATGGGACAAGGTTTAGGGTACAATATTTCAATTCAAAATATTCAGAGAAATCAGAGAGAATATGCCTCCTTAAGGGAGGGCCCTGGATCATTCCGAAATAAAATAAGGCCATCTGTATACAGGGCTAACTTTTCAATCAGAGCTTGTAGTTGTATACCAATCACTGCAGGAGCATGTGTAAGAGCTGAAGCTAATGGCTCCATCATCAGGGCAAACAATGCCTGGGATAACAGCCTTGCCTCGTACCCCTTTCCACCAAAAATAAAGCCAAATGCTCACCTCAAACCCCGTCATTTCCAAAATGGAGAAATATAGGACCAGGCTGCAAAATCAAAAGCCTTCTCAATATCTAATGTTACCAACACTCTAGTGGAAGACTCAGTAGAGGCAACTGTAAATGGAAGAAAACTCTGCGTAAGTTAAGATCGGTCAGCTTTCCTGGCCTAAAACCTGTTTGGTCAATATTAATTAGGGAGGGAAGGATCTTCAGTAATCTAGCAGGTAAAATCTTTGTCCATATACACACCTTTATTCAAATGAATGGGCTACCATACGTTCAACAATTGTGGCAAAGTAGCCCTCTGAGCATTTTGCTGCGTTATTGTTTACATGATTTTTATCGTGCATTTTGCCACATTTTCAGTATATTTTTGCGTGCAACAAAATACATGCTTGCTTCATGCATTTGGGGTGACATTACCAGCTAGTATAATAAAGTATAGACATATATTTTAAAGGTTTTTAATATTACACTGCCTCTTTATAGCCCTTAAAACAGGTTTCAGGAAACGTCATTAGCTAGAGAGACTTATTCCAATAAGGTGGGCACTGGGGAGCTAAAAATTACTACTTTATATATAATTTAACACTGCAAACAGTTTTAGCAAAACTAGAATGGCATGCCCTCTCCTTACCAGGGGTTCAATATCCTCTGCATTTAGGTTATAAACCTAAGGATTCCGTTGACAGTTCAATCTAAGCATATGCTCCACATCAGTGGTCATTAACTCTGTCTTTAGGGCCCACTAACAGGCCAGGTTTGCTAGATAACTGAAATACATCACAGGTGATATAATTTGCTGCTCAGTGATTGCAGTATTCTAGTCTGCATCTCCCCAATGTAATACATATAACCTGGCCTGTTAGTGGGCCCTGAGGACAGGGTTGATGACCACTGCTCCACATCATTATCAGACAGGTCACCCAGGAATGTGCATGTCCTAAACACGCAAGTTTTTCTGAATCTAACATATCTGAAACCTTCCTGAGCTACAAAAGCTATAACTGTTGAAAATGCAACAGTTACTGCAGCAAAAACTAAATTCCGCACATCCGGCATTGCTAATATTTTTAGCTGTCTCTAGTGAATTGTGTTTTTCTTTCTTGTGCTGTCTGCCCATGAAAAAGGTTTATGACAACTTCTTGGTTCTTTTTTCAGTGTTTCATAAAAAAAAGGCTTTATCGCCAAGCCTGACTTGGTGTTAAATTTAGGGGACTTTTCTTCATGTTTACAATGGTGCTAAGACTCTTTTGTGCTTTTCACTGTTTATTAAACAGGTACATTCCTATTACTTTCTCTGTAGTAATCACAGAGAATACACAGTGAAGAGAGGTTACTACCTTACTTATCACAGTTTATTAAACACCTCTCCAGGGAATTAGCACCATAATTAGCTCTGAAAAGGTTTATCACATCTTACCACCCGCTTTTCACAGTAGTCAGAGCAGGTGTTAAAGACTTTTTTCAATGTAGAAAAGGAACTTTCACAGTAGCACCTAGTGACAGAGCTAATACAGCTCATTGTGGTCAATACATGCTTCAGGACAACACTATCAGACACCACAGGGTATGTGTTCATCTAGAACTCTATATCTGCAGCACTCACATATCATGCATATCTAATGGAAAAGCAGAGTGAACATCTATACTGAAAAACAGGAGATCAGTAGACCTCAATGACAGAGAGATGCATATATGCTACTGTAAGAGACCACTGTCTTAAGCCAGCCATACACGGATCAAAATTCGGCTGGTTCAGCAAGGACCAGATGAATTTCGATCCATGTATGGGCAGGCTGGTTATACAGAAGTCAAGTGGTAGATTGTCTTCTGTACAACAAGCTTGTCCAGTTTTCCCTATAGATAAGTGCTGCCAGCTATAGCCTGCAGTACTGTGACAAGTATATTCTGATGGAGGGGAAGTCTCCTTGGCATCAGAACACAAGAGCTTAGCAGGAAGGATTCCCCCATCCACATACTCAATGTGTGTGGATGCGGAAATTAAGTTGTTTTTACGTTCAACCCTGCTGGTTGAACAAAAAAAATTATTAACATCTGACCAGCTTTAGCTTGTCTGGTGCTTGGCAATTGACAGGTAGGTCTGATATGTATTATTATTCAGGATTTATATAGCGCCAACAGTTTGCGCAGCGCTTTATAATATGAGGGTAGACAGTACACTTACAATACAAATCAATACAGGAGGGATCAGAGGGCCCTGCTTGTTAGAGCTTACAATCTAGAAGGGAGCCTTTCTAAGCCTCAGTTCACACTATGAACTACATCTGAATCACTCAGGAACTGCACTGCACTCTTGTGCAATTCACATGCGATTCAGTGTGGTGCAATTTGAGCTTATTCATTTTGAATGGGTTCAAATTGCACCACATTGCACCAAAGATGTGCTTTCACCAATTTTGGAACCACGCTGAAACTGAAATGTATGGTTGTTTTGTACCAATTGGCCTGGTGTAGGCAAAAACACAGCATTTGTAACCTACATTTGGGGTGTCGTTAAGATTGCACTGACACCCACTGCAAATCGCAAGGGCAGTGCGACTGGAATGTGGCCAGCACCACATTAGTGCAAACTTAGGCTAACTATACTCATTCACACACTTTCAGTTACTCCTGATTGACAACCGGCCTCGACCTGTTGCTCTGTTCTTTGTAACACAGGATGAGCTGTAAGGCTTTATTTACTTTGCGGTTGTGCGAGCCACATTCAAATGAATGGACTGCATAGCCTGCATTTCATACAGAAAAAAAAGTTCCTGCATTTAAAATACAGTGGCAGAGAAGTTAACGCACATTCACGCACCTACAAGTGCCCTGCGTTTTTAGATTCATGGGGGGTGCCACTAAGAATGAATGGCAGCCCGTGCGTCTTTTAAGAATAGCGCACTTTGGCTGCGGATAGTTGCAAGTGCGGTAAAAGGTGCGATTCCTGCACCTGCAACCACCTGCAGAATGAATGAATGAATGAATGAATAACTTGTAAAGCGCTAGCAAATGCGAATTGAATCACCTCAAGGCACTGGATTTGTCCTGTGTTGTCAAGCATCTGATCAGAAGTGTGAACTTAGTCTAAAAAAGAAAAAGAAATGTGTCTGCAGATGAATGTGTCAAGGGATTAATGCAGTTAGCTAGGGGGAGTAGGGATGGCAGGGGGAATAAAAAAAAAGTGTTTTTGCATATATACTTTATTATTTTAATAAAAGTGTGTATTATTATTATTATTATTATTATTCAGGATTTATATAGCGCCAACAGTTTGCGCAGCGCTTTACAATATGAGGGCAGACAGTACACTTACAATACGAATCGATACAGGAGGGATCAGAGGGCCCTGCTCGTTAGAGCTTACAATCTAGAAGGGAGGGTCAAGTTGAAACAAAAGGTTTTAACTGTGGGGGGATGAGCTGATGGAGAAAATGAAAATACAGTTAGGTGGGGGTAGGGTAGGCTTCTCTGAAGAGAAGTGTTTTCAGGGATCGTCTAAAAGCTAATAAAGTAGGAGATAAGCGGACAGATTGGGGTAGGGCATTCCATAGGATTGGGGAGGCTTTGGAAAAGTCCTGGAGGCGAGTATGGGAGGAGGTGATGAGGGAGCTAGAGAGCAGGAGGTCTTGAGAGGAACGAAGAGGACGAGTAGGTTGGTATTTAGAGACTAAGCCAGTGATGTAGCTGGGGGCAGAGTTGTGGATGGCTTTGTATGTAATTGTTAGTATTTTGAATTTAATTCTTTGGCTGAGCGGGAGCCAGTGGAGGGATTGACAGAGAGGGGTAGCAGACACCGAGCGATTGGTAAGGTGGATGAGTCTGGCAGCGGCATTCATAATGGATTGAAGAGGTGCTAGACTATGTAGAGGTAAGCCAGTGAGGAGGGAGTTGCAGTAGTCAAGGCGAGAGATGACCAGCGAGTGAATTAAGAGCTTTGTTGTCTCATTGGTTAGAAAGGGGCGTATTTTGGAGATGTTGCGGAGGTTGAGGCGGCAAGATTTGGACAGTGATTGGATGTGTTGCTTGAAGGAGAGTTCAGAGTCCAAGACTACACCTAGAATCTTGGCATGAGGGGATGGGCTTATGGTTGTGCCATCAATTTTGACAGTGAGATCAGGGGAAGGGGCATATGGGGGAGGAAAAATTATAAGTTCGGTTTTGGATAGATTGATTTTGAGGAAGTGGTGTGACATCCAGACTGATATTTCTGATAGTAAATTAGTGATACGTGAGGAGACAGAGGGAGTGAGCTGAGGGGTAGAGAGATAGATTTGGGTGTCGTCAGCATAGAGGTGGTATTGGAAGCCATGGGAGGCTATCAGTTGACCCAGAGAGGAGGTATAGATTGAAAATAGGAGTGGTCCAAGGACAGAACCTTGGGGGACCCCAACAGAGAAAGGAAGAGGAGAGGAGGAAGTAGAGTTGTAAGAAACGCTAAAGGTGCGGTTGGATAAGTAGGAAGAGAACCATTGTAGAGTACGGTCACAGAGACCAAAGGTGTGGAGTTTTTTGAGAAGGAGGGGGTGGTCAACTGTATCAAAGGCAGCAGAGAGGTCCAGGAGGAGGAGTACAGAATAATGTCGATTGGTTTTGGCCGTTAGTAGATCGTTTGTTAGTTTTAGGAGAGCAGTTTCTGTGGAGTGTTGGGGACGAAATCCAGACTGAAGGGGATCAAGAAGGCCATTATCAGCGAGGTGGTCACTCAGTCGGTTGTAGACCAGACGTTCGAGTAGTTTGGATAAAAAGGGGAGCAAGGAGATGGGGCGTAGGTTGTTAAGATTGGATGGGTCCAGTGAGGGTTTTTTAAGTATGGGTTTGACAAGTGCATGTTTTAGAGAGTTGGGGAAGATGCCAGAAGAGAGTGAGAGATTGAAGATGTGAGTTAGAGAGTGTAGCATAGAGTCAGAGGGTGAACGTAGCATTTGCGAGGGAACAGGATCCAGAGGGCAGGTGGTAAGGTGGACATTACCAAGTAGTTTAGCAACTTCGTCTATAGTGGTGGGGTTGAAAGAGGGAAGTAATGATTGTGACTGTGGGCATGAAGTGTAAAGCGTGGGGGGTATTAGAACAGTAGAGATCTCTGCGCGAATTGTATCAATCTTCTGTTTGAAGTGATTAGCAATCTCCTGGGCAGTGAGTGAGTTGGTGGGTGGAGGTGGTGGAGGACGAAGTAGAGAGTTGAAAGTAGAGAAGAGTTGACGGGGGCGGGATGATAGGTTGCTGATGAGAGTGATAAAATAGTTCTGCTTGGCAGAGAGGAGGCTAGAATTGTAGTTTTGGAGGGCAGATTTATATTGGTTGAAATCTCTCTGAGACTTGGTCTTGCGCCACAGGCGCTCATGAGCACGACTACGTTTTTTCAAACTTCTAGTGACATCTGTTTGCCAAGGTTGAAGGGGTCGGGGCTTGATCCTGTGTGTGGTGAGGGGGGCCAGAGAGTCCAGAGAGGCCAGAAGTGAAGTGTTGTAGACAGAAGTGGCTAGGTTGGTGCAGGATAGGGGTGAGATTTTGTCGTGGAGGTTGTCAAGAGCAGAGTAGAGAAGGGAAGGCTTGAGATGACGTAGGTTTCTGCGGGTAACTTTAATGCGGTTGGAGGGAGAGGAGGTGAAGGAGAGGGAGAGAGTGAAACTAATAAGGTGGTGATCAGAGAGAGGGAATGGATAGTTAGAGAGGTTGCATGGAGTGCAAAGGTGAGAGAAAACGAGGTCAAGGATATTGCCCCCGGAGTGAGTAGGATCATGTATCCACTGTTTCAGGTCAAGGAGGAGGTTAGGCTGAGAAGTTTGGAAGGAGCAGAGGTGTTAGTATTAATAGGGATGTTGAAGTCCCCGAGAATGATTGTGGGGATTTCAGAAGAAAGAAAGTAGGGTAGCCAGGCAGAGAAGTCATCAAGAAAAGTTGATACTGGTCCAGGGGGCCTGTAGATCACGGCTATTCTTAAAGAAATTGGCGTGAAGAGACGAATGCAGTGTGCTTCGAAAGAGGAGAGTGACAGAGAAGGAGGTGGCTGAAGTACCTGGAAGGTGCTATGTGGGGCTAGAAGGATTCCAACACCTCCTCCCTTATGTCCATTGGATCTGGGGGAGTGAGTCCAAAGAAGCCCACCATGGGATAGGGCCGCAGAAGATGCAGTGTCTGATTCGTGGAGCCAGGTTTCGGTGACGGCGAGTAGGTTAAATGAGTTGGTGATAAAGATGTCATGGAGAGAGGTGAGTTTGTTGCAGACAGAGCGGGAGTTCCAAAGAGCACAAGAGAAAGGGAGTCTGGACTTGGGAAGAATAGAAATCGGAATTAAATTGTGTTGATTGCGGCTGCTGCCAGAGGGTGCAGGGTGATGGGTACAGTTTAATGATGGAGGTCCAGGGTTTGGGGATATATCTCCAGAAGTCAGGAGAAGCAGGAGGGTGAGGGAGGCAATATGGGAGTGTGATTTATATGAAGGGACATGCCCCAGGGTCTTGGAGACTTTTAGTGTGTGTGGATTTAGAATTATTAGGAGTTGGTGGGTGCAGTAATAAGGAGAGGACAGGAGTGAGGGTGATATATATATGCTGTGGGGGGGAGAAGTGGGGTGGAGTTGAGATAATTTTAGTAGAGAGGACAGAGCTGTCAGAAGGAGTGGTAGAGAATGCATGTTATAAGGAGAAAGTGCTAAAGGGTTAAACAAGGTCACCTGGTGTCTATGCAGCGTTGTTCAAAGTATTTTCTTGTGTACCTTTGCTTTGTGCATTCGCTGAAGTGCAGAGTCAGAAGTGCTTCCACTTATTGAAATCCCCCACTTGGCGAAAGACCCCCAGCATTAGCTTCCCCCAAAGTGAAGGTTAGCTTTATACTGATAGGGGTGGGGTGTGGGTGGATTTCAATTATCAATCAGGAGGCAATAAAGCTTGGATGGTTAACAGGGCTAAATTCTAACTTCAGAAACAGGCTAGAAAGAGGGCACTAAAGTTAGAGGGGCCATAATTTTGGGTAAGACAAGGCAGATAATAAAGCATTGTGATTTGGACAGGGATACAGACTGTTGAGCAAAGAAAACATACCAGCATTTTTAAAGACAAACATGAAAGCAGATAGCAGTGTTTCAGTTTTTGGGTGGAGATGGTTCAGTTAGCACATACCAGCATTTTTAAAGACAAACATGAAAGCAGATAGCAGTGTTTCAGTTTTTGGGTGGAGATGGTTCAGTTAGCACATACCAGCATTTTTAAAGACAAACATGAAAGCAGATAGCAGTGTTTCAGTTTTTGGGTGGAGATGGTTCAGTTAGCACATACCAGCATTTTTAAAGACAAACATGAAAGCAGATAGCAGTGTTTCAGTTTTTGGGTGGAGATGGTTCAGTTAGCACATACCAGCATTTTTAAAGACAAACATGAAAGCAGATAGCAGTGTTTCAGTTTTTGGGTGGAGATGGTTCAGTTAGCACATACCAGCATTTTTAAAGACAAACATGAAAGCAGATAGCAGTGTTTCAGTTTTTGGGTGGAGATGGTTCAGTTAGCACATACCAGCATTTTTAAAGACAAACATGAAAGCAGATAGCAGTGTTTCAGTTTTTGGGTGGAGATGGTTCAGTTAGCACATACCAGCATTTTTAAAGACAAACATGAAAGCAGATAGCAGTGTTTCAGTTTTTGGGTGGAGATGTATGTGTTTTAAATGTTTTTTTGTTTGTTTGTTTATTTTTTATTTTTCTAACCTCATAACTTGACTATGAGGATTAACCTATGATCCTTTAGGGTGGAGGGTGGAGGGTGGTAGGGTAATAGTAGATAGTAGTTTAAACATATATATATATATATATATATATATATATTTTTTTTTTTTTTTTTTTTAACAGTTGCACAGGATGGCTGATGTGCAGTTAGTTAAATCTTCCCTTCCCCACATTTCTTTCACAATAACTCACTGCTAGTTAACACAGCTTATCACAGGCCTGGAGTTACCAGAGCATGAGTGAATAGAGAGTGTTAGGATAACTGTGATAATGAAAAAATTGACACAGTTTTTTTTTTTTTTAAAGTATACCTAAATACTGAACCTCCCTAAAGAATTATCACTGTTATTACCTATGGAAAGGGTGAGCACAACTTGCCAACCACTTTTCACATTTTCTTCTTAGATAAGATACATCTTAAATTAAATAAAGGCACTGACAATGTCAATGCTATGCTATGGTTGATAAGCAGTTTAAAGTATTTTTTTGTTTTGTTAACAGTTTAGGCAGATTTAATTTCCCATCTCTCCACAGTGATAGCAAGATTTTTACCCACGACCAGGCAGCCCTGGAGGAGATCCCACCTGATCTGTATTTCTTTTCTCACCATCTGACTCGGAACTCTTTTCAAAATGAAGTCTAATCCACTTTAATTACAAAATGGATGAAGTTATTTAAGGATCGGTTAAATGTTCTATTCCTGGCCCCTTCCTACTCAAAAGGCTGAGTTGCAAGCCTTAAATACAACACACAGTTATTAATTCATTTTACTGATTAACCATTATTTAATAATTATATTTACATTACATTTACATAGGATGTTAATTAAAACAAGAAACTTGTTAATTAGTAAATTTTTATTAAAATGTACCTCTAAGTATGAAAGTACTAACACTGACAATACTTTAACCCAGCCTATTTCAACCCTACCCTTTGAAAAAGTTTTTGGGTCTCATGGAACCCCCACTAAAAATGATATCTATAGTTCATGGAACATTTGCATGATCTGTAGGTTGTAGATAGTTATAATTAAAATAATAAAGGACATAACAAATAAAAATAATTCAGTGGTAATCATGAAATAAAACAAATAATACATTGAACATTGTAGTGACCCTTGCTTTGGTGGTCAATGTAGACAAGAGATCAACCTGGCACTGCTCTCTGCTCAAGGATCCCCTAGCAGCCACTGAAGGACCCCAGAATGCAATGGAACCCTGGTTGAAAAATAATCCTTTAATTAAAATACTGACCAGTTTCCCATACCATTGAGTCAGTGTTCTCTTCAAACACCAACCACTCAATTAGACTAAGTGCATATTTAAAAAAAGAATAGATCATTCCCACTGACCAGGTTGTTTCAAGGTAGTACAATTTTGCTAGTCTAGCACACATACAGTATAGTAAGAAACACCTGATTATTTATTGACCCTTTCAAATACAAATCCATAGGGAAAGGTGGAATAGGGAAGAGAATATTTTGTTTCTAAACTCCTTGGTATATAAAAAATTATAATTTTGTAATACTGAATATGCATTTAAACAGTACATTTAAATCCTGGAACACAAGTTTCCCTCCAGTTATATGTGTACACCAAGGAGTTACTTCAGCTGGGTTCTGTGGGTATGTCTAGTGGATTAATAGGAGTACCTATGGTATGATCAGGGGTATTCCTGCTTCATAGTAAATGTATTGTAATCAGTTTTATGTTTTTTGCAAATTATGAATTATTGGAAAGTCTAACTTTTTTATGAATAATTTAAAACACAAGTCACCTCTTAGAAAGTATTAATATACCATAGTGGGGTACTAGAAATAAATTAACTCGCATCAAAGGGTGTTTAAAATTATCACTCAAACTAGGAGGTATGTTGTAAGCACTGACTTCCATAAAGGGGGTATAAATAATAATATCAATAATAAAAAGTTTATTAGTGAGCTGCATATAATTGAAGTAGATCCACAACACAACACAGTCATGAACTAGTGTAACAGCAATATAAACTATCCCTGTAGTTCTATACTAATATCCCTTAGAGCCTGAGCAATCCATAAACAAAGATCTAAGAGTATTACCTAATTGTATATATATATATATATATATATATATATATATATATATATATATATATATTGCTTTCTCACATCGGTCTATATATCTGTAGCTAGTTTTCAATGTACCTATCTCTATTTATCTGTGTACATATCCTTTTTTCCTTGCAGCAAGAACCCCAATGTGTCATTTAAATCCCTTAAATCCTATCTGCCCTTATGTTTTAGTTCAGTCTGTCATTAATATGCCGTTCTCGCTATGGCCAGATTTCTTAGCTTTATACAATACAATCATACAAATACTTAAAACATCACATCTCTCAACGATATGTACCAATCACATGTGTTTGACTTCCAGGCCAAATTTACCTGATGTTTACCAGGGATAAAAAAATTATGTGGGAATGTCCTTATATGTGTATGTATAATTATTTTGCATGGAAGCAATGAAAGATACTGTATATCACTGAGAGATGAAACATCCATATGACAGCATTTGCAATTTATATTTCCCCCCTCTCAGTGTATGCTGTGATAATCTAGGCTCTCGGTGCAGAGCAGCATGGCAGCTATCTCTTCTCAATCATACTCTGCTTCCAGTAATGAGGAAGCATGTGATCACAACATTATATAATATGTAACATGTGTACAAGGCATCACTGATTAGAATGTATATATATAAAAAATAATATATATATAGAGAGAGAGAGAGAGAGAGAGAGAGAGAGCTAGATAGATAGATAGATAGATAGATAGATAGATAGATAGATAGATAGATAGATAGATAGATAGATAGATAGATAGATAGACACACACACACAATACGAAAGTATACACATATTTAAATTACAGATTTGCAGAAGCAATCATGTTACTTATATAAATAAATATTTTAGGGACAGATGCAAAGTGAACTTACACTGTAACATATAGACTGACAGGGTTGTTATAATGTTACTTGTTTTAAACAAGTAACATTGTAACTAGCTTGCTAGCTTGTCAGTCTATTTAATTATAATACCGTTACATATCCCAGCTTTTTAAATGAGACATTCCAGCAAAAAAAAAAAAAATACTGCACTCTCTTGTCTGTTGTTATGCTTACACATTTTTGTGTAATGATATACTTATTGTGTAAGTCGATGCTGGTAAATATATGAACACACACCCACACCCATATATATAAATAAATATTAAAAAAAAAAATATATATATATATATATATATATATATATATATATATATATATATATATATATATATATATATATATATATATATATATATATATAAAGTAGGTGACCCACGAGATAAATTCATAAATTCAACACATAGATTTGTTGTTATTTTCTCCTTTGTTTTATCTCACAAATCACACTGGCTGAGCGAGAGAATATTTTTAGGACAGTAATATTATCAGCGTCCTTATATCATTTTGTAAACCTCTCCATTAGTATTCATATAACATAAATAATTTCCTATTCACGCTGTTGTGCTGGGATAATGAGCTGAGACTGAATTATTCACCGTGCATGATATTTTCTTTATGGAAATTAATACATTTATTATAGAAAACAAATAAGAGAGATGATAAGCACCATTGGCTGAGAGATGCGAATGTGTGAATATTCAGTTCAGTTATCCAGTCGTGTGTAAAGTAAAATAAACATGTACATTTTTTTTATTATTTTTTTTTACATGAGTGGAAAATTAAAGTGAATACACACTGGTGTAAAAAAAAAAATGTTGCTTTAACAGGAGTTTTGTGTTCAGCCTGTAGAAGCAGCTCAATGGGGGTTTATTTACTAAAGGCAAATCCACTTTGCACTAAAAGTGCACTGCAAGTGCGCTGGAAGTGCACTTGGAAGTTCAGTCGCTTTAGATCTGAAGGGGGCATGCAAGGAAAAGAAGAAAAAAAACAGCATTTTCATTTGTACATGATTAGATGAGAAAATCAGCAGAGCTTCCCCTCATTTCAGATCTTCCCCTCAGATCTACAGTCACTGCACTTCCAAGTGCACTTGTAGTGCGAAGTGGATTTGCCTTTAGTAAATCAACCCCAATGTGTCCATGCAGATTAAGACGTTTAGAGGCAGAAAAAAAAACCTTCTCATTCATGTTTCTGATTGGAGCTCACTGGCAAAAAAAAGGAAAACTTTCCTAAACTCATCTAAACTTTGTACAAAAAATGCTCTATATGAGCATTTTTTTTTACTCCAAAGAGAACAGACTTTTTTTTGAAGCTCAGTGTGCATGGAGCCTGAATATTCTCAGATCCTCTATCCCTTTTTTCCACAATCAATATACAGTTTTCACAGTGTAGAGACACTAGGTCATTGGGACAATAGGTAAAGAACATATTTCAGCTACAAATTAAAAAGAAAAGTTGCTTTTTTATTTTTTATTCTTCTTAATTAAATAACAATTCTGATTGTGTTCGTACACATACAGATGTATAATGAGGCTAATTTACTAAAGGATTTGAAAATGTTTACACAATGAATTGTGCGAATATGCATTCCAATCATGTGAACACCTAGTTCCTATTTACTTATTTCATCTAGACAGGAATGGATAAGGGAAGTGGATTTTCACATCATTTAGCGTATGCAGGTTCCCAGCTCGCTTAGTAAATGAGTACAAACATAACACAAGTTAGCAGGGTTGGTGTGAAAGGTGATGCGATTGGCCCAGAAGGTGTATTGAGGTGAATTATGAAACTTTACATGACCTATCCATGGCTTGTGTTATGACAGATCAGATGTGAGCATTTGTGGTGCAGTGTATTAGTTGCATTGCATAATTACTAAAGTATTATATTATCATAACATCCCAGTGTTGTATCAGGTTGTTATACAGACTTCTGCGGCTGCGCAATGTGTATTCTGTACAGAAAGCCTGAGAAGCTAAGACTGGTCAGAAACAGGCAATAAAGTTGGATCTCCTCTATAGTGCACCGCCCAGCTCAGAGGGCTGTAGTGACAGTGATTTATAATGAATGACATGTGGCACAGATTGGGGCCCACAGCCTAGGAACCCCCGGTTCACCTGGATGTAGGGAACTGTCATATTCATTACCCCCCAATCACATACACACACACATACACATACACACAAACACTTTTTTGTGTGTTTATAGTGTGTGCCAAATACAAGTTAACCATGCTCTACCCACAAACATGTGATTTTCTGTACTGCAGATGTAGGTATGGAGTATATCTACTGGGAATATGATGTAGCTGACTGATCAGTGTCACCATATACACTAGATGACAGACATCAGATCGATGATCACATACTGTAATGTATTGGATATATAAACATACATCGTACATTATTTACATAAAAGGGATGAACTGACAGATTAGGGCTTTTTAGCATTTGCTGTACCAGTTTTTAAAGAAACCTGCAAGGGTTATTACCCTAACCACACCGTAATCCCTCTTGGATTGGGTATATATATATATATATATATAGCCCTGCCTGCTGACTGCTCTGTCATCCCCCATGGTGTATATAGGTGTATGTATATATCTGTCTGCCGACCACTATATCTCTCTGGTTTGTTATTATACGTATAGCCCTGTCCGATAATCACCCAGACATCTCTGTGGTCTGTTATTGTATGTATAGCCCTGTCTAATGATTACCCTGACATATCTGTGGTGTGGTGTGTATAGTGTATATGTATAGTCCTGTCTGATGATCACCCTGACATCACTATGGTGTGTATAGTGTATATGTATAGTCCTGTCTGATGATCACCCTGACATCACTGTGGTGTGTATAGTGTATATGTATAGTTCTGTCTGATGATCACCCTGACATCACTGTGGTGTGTGTATAGTGTATATGTATAGTTCTGTCTGATGATCACCCTGACATCACTGTGGTGTGTATAGTGTATATGTATAGTTCTGTCTGATGATCACCCTGACATCACTGTGGTGTGTGTATAGTGTATATGTATAGTCTTGTCTGATGATCACCCTGACATCTCTGTGGTGTGTATAGTGTATATGTACAGGCATACCCCACTTTTAAGTACACAATGGGGTTTATTTACTAAAGCTGGAAAGTGAAATATCAGGCTCACTTCTGCATAGAAACCAATGAGCTTCTAACCCCAGATTGTTCAATTAAGCTTTGTAATAAAATCTGGAAGCTCATTGGTTTCTATGCAGAAGTGAGCCTGATTTACAGCATTAGTAAATAAACCCCATTGTGTACTTAAAAGTGGGGTATGCCTGTATAACCCTGTCTGATGATCACCCAGACATCACTTTGGTGTGTATAGTGTATATGTATAACCATGTCTGATGATCACCCTGACATCACTGTGGCGTGTATAGTGTATATATGTATAACCCTGTCTAATGCTCACCCTTACATCACTGTGGTGTGTATAGTGTATATGTGTAACCCTGTCTGCTGATCACCCAGACATCACTGTGGTCTGCTATTGTACGTATAGCCCTGTCTGCTGATCACCCTGACATCTCTGTGATCTGTTGGTGTATGTATAGCCCTGTCTGCCGACCACTCTGTCATCTCCCTGGTCTGTTGGTGTATGTATAGCCCTGTCTGAACAATTGGCTAATCTGTATTTTCTATAAACATATATTTTTCATAAACAACATATTATGTGCCTTTGGAGCTCCAGCAGAATATATAATAAACACATATATAACCAAACAAATGAAGCCTTTACCTTGTGACGCTGGGCAGTCTTGTGTGCCCACCAGGCACCACATTCCATTGCCTTATTCTGTACAGTCATGCTGAGTATGTATTGGCACCGGAGGGGAATGTGTAGGCTCTATCTGGGATGCTGAGATTTCTTCCAGCACTTATCACACTCCTGTGACTTTAAATCATAAGGTGCTTAGAATCCAGCCTATGGGACCATAAACTGGACAAGATCAGCTACTTGTGTTTTCCAAATTTACTCAGATTATTCTATTGGTGTTTCCACTTATATTAGCTTTGTTATTAACCCAAGGATATCATGTTGTCTGGTTCCAGCTTTAGAAGCTTAATAAGCTTTTTATTGTTCAGTAAAGGTTTATGGTGGATGATGATTATCGTGTAAGTGATATAAATAGTCGTATTTACAATGCAAAAAAAAACAGCTTCTGAACTCTACTAAACAAAGTTCAGCTGCTACTGGCATGACTTTTCTTACTTCTTCACTACCACTTCTAGTCCTTCTGCTGTTACGGCTACTGCTACCACCAAATAGTATTTCTGGTGTTATTGCTATTAATTGCAGTATCTTTTGGTACTGCTACTAATACCACTACAAGATCTTCTTCTAGTACTGTTATTAATAAACGTACTGCTTACCGTTGCATGACAGTCTGTTGTTACTGCTACTAATACCACTACTATACCTCCTGTCAGTACTGGTACTAACACATTACAACGACTTACCTCTACTAGACATTCTTCTGGTACTGTTGCTGAAATCCCACTACAATTACTTACCGCTAATAGACTTTCTGCTGTTATTGCTAATACCACTACTATACCTTCTGCTGGTAATGCTGCTAATACCACAGTCTTTCTGTTGGCATTGCTACTAATGTCACAACCTCTATTTACCATTGCTATTCCCTCTGCTGTTACGTCTTCTATTTTAGTCCAATTACTATATAGTTATGTTTCTACTTCTACTATGAATTTGGAACCTATTACTTTTTTGTTCATTCTACTACTGCTCCAACTACTAATACTAGTAATATTATTCTATTGTTACTTCTACTACTGATTATACTGCTGAAGTAGTAGTCATTCTTCTACTATTTCTTATTCTACTACTGTATCTTCTGCTACTACTACATATACTACTATTAGTAGAAGCAGTGCTTATGTTACTAACTCGTACTGATGCTGCTATTAGTTCTTTTGTGCCAACTGGTACAAACTACTAGAATGTATTTTTTTGTACTACTACTACTGATTCTACTACTACTACTACTACTCCTAAAAATGCTACATCTGTTAGTACTACTCATACTGATACTAGTAGTTCTTCTGTTACTACTGCTCCTAACAGTTTTTCGGTTAGTGCTACTTTTAAAACTAGTTTTACACAGAATGTTTGGTTACTGAAATAACAGCTGGTACATACACACAATAAAACACTATCCCTGTTAATTGAACTCCATTATTTAGGTATAACATTTCTTATTAAACATTGTATTTAAATCTGGTTCACTTTGTAGCCTTTTTTATACCTTGCATTTGGGTTAGAAATTATGTTTTAATTTTGTATTATTAGAAACACCATTGACTTATATAAAAAAAAAAGGAAGGAAATCGACTGACATCACCTTCTTATAACACAAAAATAAGGATTTCTGTACTAAAATAGTACATTTAAATTGTATAGACTTGCTGGGACTTGTAGTTCTGTTCAACTGGTGTTTAGGTCATTAGGGTATGGCGCATTAGGCTTTTGGGGCTCAGACTTACCTAGCCATTCTTCACATTAGGGGACATTTAATAAGACTGGTGGGCACCGAATCTGGGGCAGCTGTGTGTGGTAGCCAATCAGCTTCTAACTTCGACTTGTTCAATTAAGCTTTGACAATCAATCTAAAAGCTAATTGGTTAATTGGTTACTATGTACAGCTGCACCAGATTCTATGTGCACAAGTTTTAATAAATCCCCCCCCCCCCCCCCACTGTCTCATATAAAGAATATGTGTGTGTGTGTGTGTGTGTGTGTGTGTGTGTGTGTGTGTGTGTGTGTGTGTGTGTGTGTGTGTGTGTGTGTGTGTGTGTGTGTGTGTGTGTGTGTGTGTGTGTGTGTGTGTGTGTGTGTGTGTGTGTGTGTGTGTAAAGCTGGAAGCATATCTAAAGGTTGACAATTGTGTGTTGTTGTTTTTTTTTCACTGTCACAATAGAAAAGTGGGAAAAGAAAATGTTTTATATTCACAAATACAAAGGTAGGCAATGCGATGGTACAATGATCGTGGAGTGTATGTGATATTGATGACTATTGTGGGAAGTAATATCATTTATACATTTTCCGTGCATTCCAGATCCATGTTATACAGGATCCCATTTCTATGCAGAGACCATTCCAGAGCTAATCTTGTCCCCATTGTCATGCTGCCTGCCTGCAGAGTGGGGGAGGGGCGCCTGGTCACGTGACCCAGGATGTTCCCTTTGATGTGCTCTCTGCTCACCTTCCCACCACCAAATGGACAGACGTGTGTGCAGAGCTCGGACAGACTGTCTGCTCTATTGCAGTTGAACTTGGACTTCCAGCCAGTGTCTGGCCGGCTGAATGGCCGTTATTTGTCTGCCGGCTGTTCCCATCCCTGTGATGGCGATAGTAAACCTGTGTGTGTTTACAACAGCAGAGCTTGTAAACAGCCTTTCAGATCCCCATTGCTCCTTGTTTCCTGTTCACATTGTGGTCTGAAGAGAATCCCAGAACAATGGCATTGTCGGTGTGCTCCTCCCATTCACATACAATGGCAGGAGATGGGACTGTCCCCATCAAGGCAAATGACAGGAGGATATGTCACATCCACACCAGATTTATGCCCCTACTCCAGACACTTATATACATTACTCATCAATCTATATCCCTACTCCAGACACTTATATACATTACTCATCAATCTATATTCCTACTCCAGACACTTATATACATTACTCATCAATCTATATTCCTACTCCAGACACTTATATACATTACTCATCAATCTATATCCCTACTCCAGACACTTATATACATTACTCATCAATCTATATTCCTACTCCAGACACTTATATACATTACTCATCAATCTATATCCCTACTCCAGACACTTATATACATTACTCATCAAACTATATTCCTACTCCAGACAGAAATATATATTACTCATTAATCTATATCCCTACTCCAGACATATATATATATATTACTCATCAATCTATATCCCTACGCCAGGCACTTATATACATTACTCATCAATCTATATATATATATATATATATATATATATATATATATATATATATATATGTATATACTATATCCCTACTCCAGACACAAATATATATTACTCATCAATCTATATCCCTGAGACAGACACATACAGTCTCTCACAAAAGTCATCTATCTGTATCTGTATCACTGGGATAGACACTTATATACATTACTCATCAATCTACAATATCCCTGCTCCAGACACATATATACATTACTCATCAAACTATATCCCTGCTCCAGACACATATATACATTACTCATCAATCTATATCCCTGCTCCAGACACATACAGTATCTCACAAAAGTGAATACACCCCTCACATTTTTGTAAATATTTTATTAAATCTTTTCATGTGACAACACTGAAGAAATTACATTTTGCTACAATGTAAAGTGGTGAGTGTACAGCTTGTATAACATTGTAAATTTGCTGTCCCCTCAAAATAACGCAACACACAGCCATTAATGTCTAAACCGCTGGCAACAAAAGTGAGTACACCCCTAAGTGAAAATGTCCAAAATGGGCCCAATTAGCCATTTTCCCTCCCCGGTGTCATATGACTCGTTAGTGTTACAAGGTCTTAGGTGTGAATCTGTTAAATGGCAAAGAGCTCTCTGAGGATCTGAAAAAAAAGAATTGTTGCTCTACATAAATATGGCCTAGGCTCACGGGCGTCCGCAGAACTTTTTTCAAGGGGGGGAATCATTTTAGGGTGACTCCATGCACCACCCCTTTTTGACAATGTCATTATCACATTAACATGTTCAGAGACTACAGACATAGTACAGTCCCTAGGATAAGTAATCCCCATGTATCATGATGCTCTCCTAGTCTCCTTTGATTGGCCCTCAGTTATGACGAATAGGGAAAGAACGGAGCCCGCACCCCGATAGCGATGCAACTGTGCTGAATTTAAGATCCCATCCCTGATTCCAAGGGGGGGGTACTTGACCCCCCCCTTGCCCCTACCTGCGGACGCCCATGCCTAGGCTAGAAGAAGATTGCCAAGACCCTGAAACTGAGCTGCAGCACAGTGACCAAGACTATACAGTAGTTTATCAGGGCAGGTTCCGCGCAGAACAGGCCTCGCCATGGTCGACCAAAGTTGAGTGTATGTGCTCAGCGTCATATCCAGAGGTTGTCTTTGAGAAATAGACATATGAGTGCTGCCAGAATTGCTGCGGAGGTTTACAGGGGTGGGGGGTCAGTCTGTCAGAGCTCAGATCATATGCCGCACACTGCATCAACTTGGTCTGCATGGATGTCATCCCAAAAGGAACCTCTTCTAAAGATGATGCACAGGAAAGCCTGCAAACAGTTTTCTGAAGAAAAGTAGACTAAGGGCATGGATTACTGGAACCATGTCCTGTGGTCTGATGAGACCAAGATAAACGTATTTGGTTCAGATGATGTCAAGAGTGTGTGGTGGCAACCAGGTGAGGAGTACAAAGACAAGTGTGTCTTGCCTACAGTCAAGCATAGTGGTGGGAATGTCATGGTCTAGGGCTGCCGGTGTCTTGTCAAATAGGGTCCTCCATCAGATGCTGTCCTCTGCGTACTGCGCATGCGCAGTACACAGGAGCACAGATTCCGAAAATTGCCGAGGACGAACGGCGCCTGCGCCGTGAGTCCAGGTTCTATCCCCACTATCCAAGTGGACATAGAGTTAGAATAAAAAAGAGCCGAACGCAGCGAGGCCGAGCCCGAAGCGTGGCGAGCGAAGCTCGCCCGCGAGGGGCCCTCTAAAATTCTAAACCCTATGTCCGCTTGGATAGTGGGGCTACCTCCTCCACTCACGGCGCAGGCGCCGTTCAGCTTCGGAGATTTTCTGAAGCTTCGTCTGCTCCGTACTGCGCATGCGCAGTACGGAGCGGACACATATGGATGGCCGGACTCTATTAGGCAGAACACCGGCACTGGGGAGCTACAGTTCATTGAGGGAACCATGAATGCCAACATGTACTGTGACATACTGAAGCAGAGCATGATCCCCTCCCTATGGAGATGGGGCCACAGGGCAGTATTCCAACATGATAACGACCCCAAACACACCTCCAAGATGACCACTGCCTTGCTAAAGAAGCTGAGGATAAAAGTGATGGACTGGCCAAGCATATCTCCAGACCTAAACCCTATTGAGCATCTGTGGGGCATCCTCAAATGGAAGGTGGAGGAGCGCAAGGTCTCTAACATCCACCAGCTCTGTGATGTTATCATGAAGGAGTGGAAGGGCACTCCAGTGGCAACCTGTGAAGCTCTGGTGAACTCCATGCCCAAGAGGGTTAAGGCAGTGCTGAAAAATATCCCTGGAACAGTCACCCTATATACATTACTCATCAATCTATATCCCTGGAACAGTCACCCTATATACATTACTCATCAATCTATATCCCAGGAACAGTCACATATATATATTTCTCATGAATCTATATCATGCCTCCCAACTGTCCCTGATTTTGAAGTACTGTCCCTGATTTGGAACAAAGTCCCTCTGTCCCTCTTTCCTCTTCATTTGTCCCTGATTTTGGTCTGATCTATATAGTTATATGCAAAATGCACTTTTTATCTTTCAAAAAGGTGTTTCCCAGGGCTAAACCTTTCAATCAATTTCTAAATTGTTGCATTTGTAAATTTCAAAACCAATATTAAGGAATAGTAGTGGTTAAAAAAAAAAGCACTTGTGGGTTCAACAATTTTTCTTTGTATAATTATCCTTTAAGGGGCGTGACAAGGGGTGTGTCCTATGCCTACATACTTTTTCTAATAGGTGTCTCTCCTTCCCATCTCAAAAAGTTGGGAGGTATGTCTGTATCCCTGCTACAGACACATATATACATTACTTATCAATGTATGTCCCTGAGACAGAGGAGTGAACCAGCATTATTACAGTGTGTGCAGGAGACTGACTCTTCTCACCAATCCACCACATGCATACACATACATTACACACATACACTGCACATACCACATAATAACAATAATATACGCAAACATACCACATATATAACCCACCACATCTATACACATACATTACGCACACACACCACATAAATGATTATACACATAAATTACACACACACTGCATATATACACATACATTATGCACATGCACACTACACATACATTAATATAAACATACAATACACACACATACATTACACATATCACATATATACACATACATTACACACACTACACATACAACAAAAGCTATTATACACATACATGACACACACAACACATATATACACATACATTGCACACAATGCATATACACACACATCACATACACCACATGTATATACATACATTACCCACACACACCACATACATTATTATACACATATATTACACACACACACTACACATACCAGATACATTAATATACACATGCATTACACACACCACACACATTACACCTAATACATTCATACATACACATATATTACACACATCACCTACATAAATATACATTAGACACCACATGCATACATATACAGTACACACACCACATTCATTCATACATACACATACTGTACATTACACACACCACATACCCACTCATACCATGTACATTAATATACATATTCATTACACATGCCACATACATTATACATACATTACACATACACATATATTACACACACATCACTTTCATATATACACAATGCATTACACACACTACATACATACTAATATCTTACACATACTGCATATATGCACATACAATGCACATACCATGTTCAAATATACACATATTACACAAATCACATACATAATATACATTAGGCACACCACATGCATACAGCACACACACTACATACATACTTACATGCACACCACAATCATATATACAAATACAAATACATTACCCACCACATTAATATGCACACATACATTACACACCCCACATGCATACACATACCTCACACACATTAGATACAAACATTACCCATACATCACACGTACATACATGTATAGATATATGGTCTGGAAGTATACATTTATTGAACTACTGACATCGTACTCCATTTGCATTATTACTTATTTGACAACAACAATACACAATAAAATAAATTGAGCATAAATAGACAATACAGTGTGATTTACGTGATTTATTTAATAAAATATATTGTAATACATATACAAACAGAAATATGTATTTGCATACAGGTGTATATATATATATATATATATATATATATATATATATATATATATATATATATATATATAATCTGCAATATATAGACATATTATGTGTGTGTGTGTACAGGAATAAAAAAAATCATAACAAAAACACACATACAAATAAAACACCCCTTTTTGTTTGTTTCGACTCTAAGGCCAATATGTGGACAAGGAGATTCTGAAATCACACATCCAAAACTAGGAAGATTGCGACTGGAATGATCACATACATTGTTTTATGTGAACTCAGCTACCAGGGAAGCTGCATTTCCTGTCGAGTGAGGACTTGTGTATATTATTGCCAGCACTACAATACTATTTAAATGCTGTAAAAGAAATTATAAAGATCGGATTGTTTTATCCTAATCCTGGAGCAGCTATTCTCTTGTAATGTCTAATCCTTCCATTCTATAGCCATAGAAACTCCTACCGGGAATGTCTTCAGATAAATAGAAGATATTCAAGAGAGAGAAAAAAATCTATATATATATTTTTTTAAGAGAACATAAATAAACAGCTACTACTACAGATGATATATATGTGTGTGTGTATATATATAAAAGAAATGCAAATAAAAACATATAAATAAATACGTGTGTCTCTGTAATTTGCTAGACGTTGTATCCCCTTTGGAAAACACTTTATTTCTGTATTCGGATATTATTGCTGTGGTTGATGATGCTATAGTTATTGTTTTTCGTAGCAGTGGTGATAATAATAACAATAACAATAATAACAATAATTATAAAACAATGTTATATTAATTTCGCCAGAGCAATTATAAAGATTTTTTGTTGTTGTTGCCCTGTGTATATAGCAAAGTGGTGATACTTTCACGTCGAAAAAAATCACGAATATCTGCCTTCTGGTTATCTGTCGTTTTTAGATTAAAATAATTAATTCTGGTAAGAGTATGAAAATCAATACAAAATTCATATTAATACATATAGGGATATAGAAAGTTATAATGACTTGGTATACAATGTGTATATGCATTTTCTTTTTTTATAACCTCTGGGTTTCTGTCTGTACAAAGACTGTGAGGCAATTGTAGCCCTGCCTTAGAAAATAGGATAGCAAGTGAAAACAAGCTTTGATGGAATAACTCTTTTTAGTAAATCAGTGTACAATGTATACTAGTCCCAGCTGTTTTAAAGAATAGTGTAGAGACTCTGATCTCTGAATTGAAGACTCGTGGCTGTGAGTTCCTCATGGCAGATGACTGGCCCACTGTCAGGAGACGCCCCCTTCACTTGGCCAGGGTCCATGGAAGAGGAAACAGCTTTTCTGAGATCCTAAAATGAAGGATGCACACTGCACCATGTGTTGTCTACATGCAGCACACCTTGTACCCTAATGTATACCCAGCCAGAGGAACAGGAGCAACACCCAGGTATAAGAGCAACTTGTATATGGAGAGAGTGTCATTCAAATCTAATAATAAAAGGACAAAGGGAAAGCCTTATTTCCAGATTTTTTTGCTATATCTATATATATATAGATAGATATAGATATATATAGATATAGATATAAATATATACAGATATGTATATAGATAGATAGATAGGAACACAATCCTGGCAATAAAGCTTTTCCTTTCTCTTTTTGTATATATGCATTATAGATATAGCCATATATATCTATATATAGCTATATCTATAGATACATCTATATACAGGCATACCCCAGTTTTAAGTACACAATGGGGTTTATTTACTAAAGCTGGAAAGTGCAAAATCAGGCTCACTTCTGCATAGAAACCAATGAGCTTCTAACCCCAGCTTGTTCAATTAAGCTTTGGTAATAAAACTTGGAAGCTCATTGGTTTCTATGCAGAAGTGAGCCTGATTTTGCACTTTCCAGCTTTAGTAAATAAACCCCATTGTGTACTTAAAACTGGGGTATGTCTGTATAGAGAGAGAGAGAGAGAGAGAGAGAGAGTCCAAGTGAGATATCCATTCCCATTTTAGATAATAGCATACCTCCCAACATTTTGAGATGGGAATGAGGAACACCTACTAGCAAATTGTATGTAGGCATAGGACATGCCTCCTGCCACACCCCCTTAAAGGAAAATTAACCCAAAAAAAGGTTAATTAAATCCACAAGGACTTTTTTTTTACCACTACTATGCCTTTATATTGGCTCCTAAAATGTACAAATGCAGCAGTTTAGAAATTGGATGAAAGGTTTAGTACTGGGAAACACTTTTTGAAAGATAAAAAATACATTTTATATACAACTATGAGGAGCAGACCAAAATGAGGGACAAATGAGTCAGATTGAGGGACAGAGGGACATTGCTCCAAATCAGGGACAGTCCCTGGAAATCAGGGACAGTTGGGAGCTATGTTATAGGAAAGTGAAATATTACATTTCTGTGTTTACTGATGTAAAAGGGGATTTGTCGGTTTATGAAAGCTCTGCTCAGATCTCAGCAGTTCTCAGAGGAAATCATCTTCTGTCTGAGCCTGTTTATGAAGCAGAGTACATCAGTTCTCAGATGGAGAAGAGGGGAGATGTTTTTCCTCTGAAAACGGTTGTGATGTGTGTAGAAGGGGAGGGCTGCCTGTGATCTCGCGAGATATGGAGAGATTACAGTTAAGTGAAACCAAACTTAAAAAAGAACACACAGGGGCAGATTTCTTAAAACTGGTGCACACTATCTGGTGCAGCTGTGTGTAGTAACCAATCAGCTTCCAGGCTTTATTGCCAAA
Organism: Lithobates pipiens; assembly: GCF_037356315.1. Classification (NCBI taxonomy): domain Eukaryota; kingdom Metazoa; phylum Chordata; class Amphibia; order Anura; family Ranidae; genus Lithobates; species Lithobates pipiens. Next base: position 582,667,384 of record NW_027507748.1, on the reverse strand, counting down.
GCTTAACTAAACAAGCTAAAGTTAGAAGCCATTTCTACCATGCACAGATGCACCAGACTGGTCCAGTTTTACAGAAAAATAACTAACACTGAGCACTGGCACTTTTTTAGGTGTATTTTAGTGCTTTTTTTTTTTTTGCTCCGTTTTTCTAATGCACATTTTGGCATGTAAAGGAGAATTTTGGCCTTTTTTAAGGAGCATTTTGGCAGTTTTCTTTAGCGCTAGCTTTAATGTGCATTTTGGGTTTTTTTTTTTAATGTGCAGTTTAGCGCAGGTTTTTTAATGTGCATTTTATTACGCCCTTCCTTGTGGCCACTTTTTTTTATGCCCATGTTTCTGGTGCCATTAACAACTAATGACACTGCAAGCATTATGCTCTATGCACACTGGGCTTAAAAAAAAGTCTGTTCTCTTGGGAGTAAAAAAAACGTTCATGAGCATTGTTTTGTACAAAATCGAAATGAGTTTAGGAGAGTTTTATGTTTTTTTCTGCCAGTAAGCTCCAATCAGAAACATGACCCAGAAGGTTTTTTTTTTCTGCCTCTAAATATGCCTCTTAATGTCCTAATGTGCATGGACACATAGGGGATTATTTACAAAAGGCAAATCCACTTTGCACTACACTTGAAATTGCACTGAAAGTGGACTTGGATGTGCAGTCTGTAAATCTAAGGGGTAGATCTGAAACAAGGGGAAGCTCTGTTGATTTTATTATCCAATCATGTGCAAGCTAAAATGCTGTTTTTATTTTCCTTACATGTCCCCCTCGAATCTACAGTGACTGCACTTCCAAGTGCACTTTCAGTGCAATTTCAAGTGCACTTTGCACTTCTAGTGCAAAGTGGTTTTGCCTTTCCTAAATAACCCCCATAGAATAACATTGAGTATCTTCTACAGGCAAAACACAAAACTACCTGTAGAAGCAGCGATTTCTAAGCCAGTGTGCAGTGTGCATACATGTTTTTTTTTTCATCCTTCTGCAGTTTTCTGTATGCACAAAAAAGTCACCTTTCTGCAGATTTCCAGAATGTGCATAAAAACGCACCCTTTGGCTCAATGCACACTAGACTTAAAAAAACGTTGATTCTACAGGCGTTTGACGTTTTTTTCTCCTGCCTCTAGAAGCACTTCTATTGTGTCTTTGCACATTATGACTACTACAGGCGTTTTTTGTCAGGGATGTTCAGAGGCAGGAAAAAAAACCTCTCTATGGCGTTTTCTGGAGCTGTAAAAAACGTCAGCCTCTCCTAAACTCCTCTTATCTCTTCTGAATGTCAAGTTTCAACTTTTTTTTGTAAAAAAAAAAAAAAAAAAAAAAAAAAAAGGTGTGTTGTCACTGTACATAATTTCCTGGCTTTTGTAGAGGGGGTGTAGTGCAAAAAAAAGCCTATAAATGAAATGCTCTTAAACTCTCATAAACTCGCCTAAACTTTGTATAATATGCTTTCAATTTATGTCTTTAATGCCACGTTTTTTAAGCTAAAAACGTTGACATTTTTTCTGCTCCTAGTGTGCATGGAGCTTTCCTCAGATTTCCGGAATGCACAGGTGTGAATTCAGATGTTAAAAAATTAGCCAAAAAGCTAGTTTAAAAAGTGCCAAAATGTTCATTAAAACAAACAAACCAAAAAAAATAAACTGCACCAAAATGCACATTTTTAAAAAAGCACCAAAATGCCAAATGGAACCTTTTTGGGCATTGGGCATCATGCATTTTTTCAATACATGTTCAATGCATTTGGGTTGCCATTAACAATCATTGAGCACCTGAATAGATAGATAGACAGACGGATAATGGATAGATAGATAGATAGATAGATAGATAGATAGATAGATAGATAGATAGATAGATAGATAGATAGATAGATAGATAGATAGATAGATAGACAGACGGATAATGGATAGAGATAGATAGATAGATAGATAGATAGATAGATAGATAGATAGATAGATAGATAGATAGATAGATAGATAGATAGATAGATAGATGGATGGATGGATGGATGGATGGATGGATGGATAGATAGATAGATAGATAGATAGATAGATAGATAGATAGATAGAGTGATTCCATTGATTTTTAACCTGCTGGTGCTGATAGAGGAAGAAGAAAGTCACATCACAGTAGCTTCTCTCCCAGATTCTCCACCTCTGGTCTGGAGAAGTCAGGATGGAGATATTTTACACAAAGGGCCAGTGAGATGTTCAGATCTCACCTTCATAAACCAGCCGTTTGTGTTGACTGGAAGCCTTGTGTAGTGTGATGAGAAGCTGATACCATGTTCTCTTCTCCTTATCTCAGCTATATAAACTGGTACACATGGGGGATAAGCCGCTATCACCATGATCTGGGCTTTCTCCCATTCATAAAAACAGGCTGCTCAGTGTAATGTTAGCTGACACCCTGGCAAATAATAAGGTGTTAAGCTTAGGCTGTGCTTTAAGGTGTGCACTTCATTCTGTTCTTTTTAGGGATTACTGGAGTCAGAGAGACGTTTGAAGAAATAAATGATCCAAGCCTTGTCACCATAATTAAACTGCTAAGCCTGTGACTGGGCTGTGTATAGGGAACATGGAGAGCATGCTGGAGAGGAAGTGGGAGGGCTCCAGACTCCAACAGACAGATCTCTTCCCACCCAAGGCACTATTTTTAAAGGAAGGTTTTTTTTTCTAAATCGTATAGTTTAGCCACAGTCTGGGAAGGAATATTCTAGAATCCTGCACTTTATCTACTGTATTATATTTTTTAAATTTGTGTACTTGAGTCCTGATCAGTAAGCCAAAGTGTATCTTTACATCCAGGACAGTAAACGCTATTTTTAACAATTAGAAAAGTAAACAATGTGTTATATGTCATGGAGCTAACTTGTGCTGGTATATAGTCTACCATCAACATATTCTAGTATAATAAGTTACATAATACTGCCAATAATACCCCAAAATGCAGCTAAGGAAAGCATACACATACACAGATCACCGTGCAGCATTAACATCCAGCAGACTATGGAATATTGCATAATGTATCCTACAATTTAATACAATATATTCTATAATATCAGACAACAGATTGGGAAATCCGACACAACATATTCTGAAATATTCCTTACTTCAATAATATATCACAGTATGTGCTGGAATACTAAACAGTATGTAAAACCGCTAATACATCGGAATCCAATATATTTTATCACGAAATAAAGCAAAATATACTGTGCTGAAATACATGCATATTGCATACTTCAAGACTGTGCAACCGAAAAATAGTGTATCATATCTAACACAGTATACACTGTAGAGTATAGCCTAAAATCCAACAGTGTACAAAATAAAAAATAAAAAAAATCAGAATTCATCATATACATTGTAAAATCTTTATAGTATTCGGTGCAGTATATTCTGTAATACTGCAAATTATATTCTCAGCATGTTGCAGCATGAAGCACAGTGCATACATCTTCAGAGTATATACTAAAATGCACCAAAACATAACATAATACAGTAGCTTTTAACCTAGCAGATGTAGTATATTTATGCTACTACCCTGTAAATTCAAGAATCCAAGTTTGTATGGTCTTGATTATAACCTAGATTCCAAGGATGTGTGCTATGGAGTACAATACCCAGTATGCTGTAGCACCCGGCACAGTATGTACTGTAATTATGCCCAGTGTGTAATGAAGTAGTATATGTTGGAAAATGGAGATGTTTACTATAGCACAAAACATGTTCTGGAATATTACAACAAAGAATATTTTGGGGAACACTGTAGCAGTAGCAGCCAGCTTAGTATATTCTTCAGCAGTGTGGAATACTATTCATTACTACAATAGTTCACAATGTATAACAGAATCCAGCACGGTAAACATTGGAACATTGTACAGTTTATCCTAGAATCCAGCACAGTATATCATGGAACATTGTACAGTATGTCATAGAATCCAGCACAGTATATAATGGAACATTGTACAGTATGTCATATAATCCAGCACAGTATATTATGGAACATTGTACAGTTTATCCTAGAATCCAGCACAGTATATCATGGAACATTGTAAAGTATGTCATAGAATGCAGCACAGTACATCATGGAACATTGTACAGTATGTCATAGAATCCAGCACAGTATATCATGGAACATTATGTCATAGAATCCAGCACGGTATATCATGGAACATTGTACAGTATATCCTAAGATCTAATGAAACAATAGAATCCAGAACAGTGTTGTCCTAAAATCTAACTCAGCCTATTCTGAAATTCTGCACAAGTATCCTAGAATCCAGCACAGTATCTATTAAAATGTTGGACAGCGTATTATTGGATCCAGCAAAGTATCTTATGTTTATAAGATTAGAGCATATGTATCATTACAGCTTTTGGAATACTTCACAGTATATACTTCCAGTATATATTTGACACTATCCGAACACCCTGCACTATAAAAAAAATAGAACAGTGCACAATATACTCTGGCAACCATCATGGTATAATAATCTAGAATACCACGCAGTATATCTAAATACAGCACATACTTGATGACTGTAGCATTTACCCTATAGTGACCGGAATATATCCTGGATTCAGAAATGCACAATATACCCTAGCATACAGCACAATATATAGTGCAAGGTTGAACAGTATGTTCTGGTATACCAACAGTATATCATAGACTATACATAAGTATACAGCAGAATGCATCCTAATATTCAACACAGTATATCTTTAAATATTGCACATTTAATATATCCTCCAGCACAATATATTATGGAATACCGCACAACACAGTATGCCCAATCCTCTAGCAGAGCAAATCATTAAGTACTGCACAGTATACATATCCTGTCATCCATCAGTCTTCGACAGTATACAACGTTGTTATATATATTAGATTGTATATAGTGCTGGATCCATAGGAGTATATTGTGTTGGATTCTAAAGTATTCTAAAACATACTGGGTTTGAGGAAGAGGTAGACAGTGTCCATCTAGCAAAATGAATCATTGAGCTTAGAAAAGTAGCTGAAGCTTTTATTTAATTCAAGCACCAACCACATGCTAGCTTTTTTTTTTATTCCGCACGATTTGGTATTTTAAGTAACCGCAGATTCACCTTATTTACTAACATGTGCTTTGCAAAGTGAACATACCTTTCTATAACTAAAAAGCCTCTGCTCCTTTAAAAAATCACCCAAGTGTGTTGGATTTCTTTATGTTTTATTGCACAGTATATTAAGAAATCCAACACACTTGGGTGATTTTTTAAAGGAGCAGAGGACATATCACTCAATATTGTTAAATATACTATGCAATATTTCACAATCACAATATATTTTCTTTATGTTCTCCAATACACTATGCTGGATTATTGGATGTGCAGATTTGGGAGGGATTGTAGGACATACTGTGCTGTACTGTCTCAGATTCTAGGTTATATTATGCAGTATTATGGTGTATACTGTGTTGAATTAAAGTATGCTGTACAAGTATTACAGGACTGGCTGCTATGGTAAAAACATCTCAGTGTACCTGCATGCAACACAGTTATTACACAGCACACTGTAAATTACTCAATTGTGCTGAATGATAGGGTATACAGGCATACCCCACTTTTAAGTACACAATGGGTTTTATTTACTAAAGTTGGAAAGTGCAAAATCAGGCTCACTTCTGTATATAAACCAATGAGCTTCTAATCTCAGCTTGTCCAATTAAGCTTTGGTAATAAAACCTGGAAGCTCATTGGTTTCTAAGCAGTAGTGAGCCTGATTTTGCACTTTCCAGCTTTAGTAAATAAACCCCATTGTGTACTTAAAAGTGGGGTATGCATGTACTGTCTTTTCAGTATGATATACTGTGCTGGATGATAGGATATGTACTGTGCAGTATTGTATTATATACTGTTCTGGATGGTAGGGTATACTGTGAAGTATTGTATAATATACTGTACTGGATGACAGTGTATACTGTGCATTACTGTATGATATACTGTACTGGATGATAGGATATACTGTGCAGTATTGTATAATATACTGTGCTGGGTGGTAGGGCATAGCAGCATTTCATGATATACTGTGCTGGATGATAGGATATACTGTGCAGTACTGTACAATATACTGTATTGGATGATAGGGTATACCTACAGTATTGTATGATATACTCTGCTGGATTATAGAGTAGACTGTGCTGTGTAGTATAATATACTGTGCTGGATGATAGGGCATAGAAGTATTTTATCATATACTGTGCTGGACTATAGGCTATACTGTACAGTATTTCATAATATACTGTGCTGGATGATAGGGCATAGCAGTATTTCTATTTCATGATATACTGTGCTAGATGATAGGGCATAGCAGTATTTTATGATATACTGTGTTGTATACTGTGCAGCGCCTAGAGGCGATTCAGTTCGCATTGTGCGCTATATAAGTATTTCATTCATTCATTCATTCATGGTATAGGGTATAATGTGAAGTGTTGTATGATACACTGTGTTGGATGATAGGATAGGGTATTGTGCTGGATGATAGGGCATAGCAGTGTTTTATCATATACTGTGCTGGACTATAGGCTATACTGTACAGTATTTTATAATATGCTGTGCTGGATGATAGGTTATACTGTGCAGTGTTGTATGATATACTGTGCTGGATGATAAGTTATACTGTGCAGTGTTCTATAATTTACTGTGCTGGGTGATAGGGCATAGCAGTGTTTTATCATATACTGTGCTGGACTATAGGCTATACTGTGCAGTGTTCTATAATTTACTGTGCTGTATGATAGGGCATAGCAGTTTTTTTATGATATACTGTGCTGGATGATGGGGTATACTGTGTGCAGTATTTCATGATATACTGTGCTGGATGATGAAGTATATTTTGTGCAGTATGGTATGACATACTGTGCTGGATGATAGGGTATAGTGTGCAATATTGTATGATATACTGTGCTGGATGATACGGTATACTGTGCAGCACTGTATGATATACTATGTTGGATGAGGGAGCATAGCGGTATTTCATGATATACTGTACTGGATGATGGGCTATATTGTGTGCAGTATTTGTATGACATACTGTGCTGGGTGATAGGGCATCCTGCGCAGTATTGTATGATATACTGTGCTGGATAATAGGGCATATTGCGCACTGCGCAGTATGTGCTGGGTGATAGGGTGTACTTTGCAGTATTGTATGATATACTGTACTGGGTGATAGGATATACTGTGCAGTATTGTATGGTGTACTGTGCTGGATGAGAGGATATACTGCGGAGTATGAGTATCTCATTATGTACCATGCTAAGGTATAAAAGTGTTGTGCTGTGTATTATACTTAGCTGGATGATAGGTTATACTGGAGTATCTCAAATATACTGTGCTGGATGGCGATGCAAACCGTGCAGTATTACGTGATATTGTGGGATACAGCACAACAGAATTTGTTTAGTAAATTAATATTTTCCCTTAATGAATGAGATAAAACTGGGCTGATTTTATTCATCCAATGTGCAAGAAAATGTCAAATTTCTTACTTTTTAAAAAAAATTATTCAGTATTTAAAGCAAGCACAGCCTCAACTATTACTACGTAAGTGGGCATTCACTTTGCAAAGTGAACATTTACTTTGCTAAGTGAACTGTCTACTCCTTTCCATAAATCAACCCATTACCTAAAGCTGCACAGAATTGCCTAGCATCCAGTGCAGTATATCATGTAATATTGCACTGTATAGACAATGATCTAGCACACTGTATTCTGAAATATTAAACCGAATTTCATATAAACCAACACAGAACATCCCGGAATTTCACCACAATATCATATATCCCTGGCACTCAGTACAATAGATTTGAAAAAAATACCTTTGGCTCCAAGACTTTTGTATATTGGTTTGAAGTGCTATACGTATATTTAACCAGTATGGAGTATTCTCTAACAATGCACAGTATATTCCAGCATCCAGCACAATATAAAATTGAAAATTGCGTAGTCTACGGTCTTTCTTATAGCATATTCTGAAATACTGCCGTTTTACCCCAGCAATCACCACAGCACATTCTGGGATACACTGGAATACTGTCGTGTTTACCACAGTGTTCAGCATCTGCAGCGTAGTGATATTGTGGTTTCCAGCACAATGTATTTTGGAACTCTCCAGTATATCCTAGCAAAAGGCATTTATAATGTGGCACGTTGTACAGATAGAGTATCCAGCAAGATGTATTGTTGAATATTCCACAATAGACCATGTCATCAAGTTATTGTAAAAGCCAATATATTGTACCATCCAGCGCTATTCTTGAAATAGGGCTCAGCGTATCCCATAATCCTAGTGTATTTGGGGCTATGTTTTTTTTGTATCTACAGTAACCTGCAGATAGGAACAGTTTACAAAGGAGGAACTAATAGACTATTGTAAAATGTTACATTGTACACATCAGAATCTCACCCATGCATTCTACCACATGGACCTCTGTTCTTATGTTATGCCCCGTGTACCTAAATCTTTCCTGCATACCATAGTATCATACTATTATAAGATTCTATACAGTATATTATACAATATAGAACCATGTATCTAATGTTTTCCAAATTCTAGGACAGTATAGCCTTCAATCATTCCTTGATCTCTAATAAAATCTATATCCTGGAAGGGTTTATCAGAGAGTACATTGACCAGTCTATCACAGGAACCTCTGTTATTGAAGCCTGGAGGTGAAGGGATCTGGACCAAAGGGGCAGTGGGTCATTACAGCCAATCAGATGGCATGATCAATGTTTCCAGACTATAAACTATGAAATATGAGTTATTGCTGGAGGGCAACGCTCCCACTTTTTATCCAATTACCACAAATCAGCCCCAGAATTTAAACTCGACTATTATGGAGCTAATGTGTCACTTCCACCCAGTGTTCATGACATTACACCATGAGTAAACAGTGTTGACAGAGTGGAAATGTTATACATATGAATGCTCAAAGCTGGAGCCATAAATGAAAGCACATACATTTTAAGCAGTAATAATAGATAATCACATTAAAGTAGTGGGAATGTGCCATGGTTTTCTCTGGGTGAGTGTGGTATTCTCCTAAGTATTCCTTTTAACCCTGAGTACAATAGGAAGGCCTCCCTGGAAAAGGCATCTTTTAGATCCATCCTCCATTGAAGGATTAACATGCTCTGCTGGTAAAGCACGTTAATCCAGAGGAAGAGGTGTGCTGCTGCTTAAAGTGGCTCTCCAAACCCTTGATGCTCCAAACCCAAGCCTGTTTGTCTAGACACTCATTAAGCCCCCGTTTGTCTGGCATTTCTACCTTGACCTTGGCCTTCCACACATTTTTTGAGGCCGAACAGTAAAAAATGTGGAATGCCAGGACAAAGGCTGACAGCCGGGCGCTTTCTGAGGCTTCCCAGCATTTCAAATAGCTGTCAGTCCCCAGGACCTTGTTTGTAGGTCAGTGGACAATGAAGAAGTTTACTGTCGTTCCTGAGCGATGTGATTTACCGTCACAATCTGGAAGAAAAGGAGCCGGCTATTTTCTGGCTGATGTTCAATGGAGGCTGTTGTGTGGGGGCATTGTACATGACAAAAGTCATCAAATGTCCCAAGGAATTCATAACACATTGTCCTGGCCGAGGTATACAAAACAGTCGTGGGGGGCTGATTCACTCTGCACATCGCATCGATTAACCGATCTAAATCGAACACATCCATGTATGAAAAAAAAATTCCCCGACTAGAGATAAACAACTACAGGAGACAATGTTCATTTTCAGGCCGGCCACATACAACCTATATGGAGCAGCAAAAGAAGCACTGGGAGTATTGCCTAGTGCTATCTATGTACAGATTTCCAATCCATGGTGGAGCTTACCCTTCTACATCTATGTTATGACTTAGAAAGATTTTCACACAGCTTTCACAGCTTTGAATGCAAACTGAAAAAAAAAGTGAACCTTGGGGGAAAACGTTTATTAATAAAACCCTAATTAATTTCCCTTTCCCAGGCACTGGGTAATTCTGTCCTGGTTGTATACATAGACGCAAATCCAATACATTCTGTAGCCTTGAAATCTCCTCTGAGCTCAGATTTGTAAAGGGTTAATACTATAACACAAGTGTGGGCTACATTCTATGATAAGACATGTAATCTAATTCTTATCATGTGTCTTAATGTATCAAATATATTATTAAATGTATTACTTTGTGTATCAAATGTATTAAAAACATATGTCAAATGTATTACTTTGTGTATCAAATGTATTATCAAACAAATAGGACATGTATTATCAAACATATGTCAAATTGTATTACTTAATGTATCAAATGTATTGTCAAACATATATCAAGTGTTTTACTTAATGTAGCAAATGTATTATCAAATGTAATTCTTAATGTATCAAATGTATTATCAAATGTAATTCTTAATGTATCAAATGTATTATCAAACACATATCAAGAGTATTACTTAATGTATCATCAAATCTATAATTGAATGTATCAAATCTAATATCAAATCTATTACTTAATGTATCAACTGTATTATCAAACATATATCAAGTGTTTTACTTAATGTAGAAAATGTATTATCAAACATATATCAAGTGTATTACTTCATGTATCATCAAATGTATTATCAAATCTAAAATTGAATGGATCAAATCTAACATAAAATGTATTACATAATGTATCAAATGTATTATAAAACATGTGTCACATGTATTACTTCATGTATCAAATGTTTTATGAAACAAATATCCAATATATTATCAAGCATATATCAAATGTTTTACTTTAATGTATCAAAATCCATTCTTCCACCTTTCTGAATAGCTTTGATTTTTTCCAAAAATGGTAACACGTGGATTACTAGGACTGACATGCAATGAACTACATATGTGATTGTGTATAGTTGTATTGTGTTTTTTTTTTTGTCTGCATTGGATCTGCATCTATGTGTCTATAAATAAAAAGCTTATTTACAAGTAAAATGGATTAAAATATATTATTCAACAAGAGCTGGTATGTTTATAATTAGCAATATTCAGAAAAAAATAAATTAATAAATATATTTAAAAAAAAAAACATATATATATATATATATATATATATATATATATATATATATATATATATATATATATATATATATATATATATATATATATATATATATATAGTGTTATTATTATAAGTAATCTATATTTATATAGATAGATTTTAGCAAACAATAAAGATGTAGTCCATTGCACCTCCCCCATAGCAGTACCATGATAAAGTTGTGACTTTCCTATTTCCTGTGCCCATGCAGCATGGAAAATTGTGTATTTTCTCTCGTGCAGTGTCTCTGGATCTTTAGCATCTGTATACTGTATATCTATAGAATCATTTACCCATTCACCATGTGTTGTTGAGCAAAAAAAAAAAAATGTCAAGTGCTGTCTTTCCATTTTCCTTGGTGGCCATCAGTGGGCGTGATCCTTTTCCTTGGAGGGTCCTGTGTCCTGTGTTGGTGGGAGGGGTCACGTGCCTGGGAGAGAGCCTCTTCATTGTTGTCTATGGGGCCGCCGCGGTCACGTGCGAGCCCAGGCAGATTTCTTAATGAAGCCTCGGCGTAGACCTGCCCCCGGCCGGCGCGTTGCGCATGCGCGCCCAGATCAGACAATAATGTGGCAGGGAATTAGGTGACTCGCTTTTGGGAAGCTGACTTTTAAAAAGCACGGCCAGACCATGCTATGACGACTTCCCTGATCCTGCATCCTCACTGGGCGGACACCTTGATGTACGTGTATGAAACGAGCCCGAATGAAAAGAATCCCAAGAAAAGCCCAGCAGACATGGAGGGACTGAGTGGGAACTGTGCGAGCAGTCACTGCAGGGATTTTATTTCTCACCCAGCACTGGGACGCCATTCCAGTTCCATCGGAAGCCACCAAGGACCTGTGTACACGGATATTACCTCCCCGGAGGCTGGCAGACAGTGTTCGGGGGCCACATCTTCATCTAATGCCTCCCTGGGCTATGCCTACCCCTTCGGGAGCAGCTACTACGGCTGTAGGTTGTCTCAGTCCCACAACGTCAATTTACACCAGAAACCCTGCACCTACCACCCCAACGATAAGTACCCCGAGCCCAGCAACCCCATCCCCAGCGAAGACTTCTCCTCCAGGGCCAAGGAGTTTGCCTTTTACCCCAGCTTTGCCAGCTCCTACCAGGCGGTGCCCGGATACTTGGACATGTCAGTGGTGCCCGGGATCACCAGCCATCCGGAGCCTAGGCACGACACCCTCCTCTCCATGGAGGGATACCAACACTGGGCACTGCCAAACGGCTGGGATGGCCAAGTCTACTGCTCCAAGGATCAGAGCCAACCCAGCCATCTGTGGAAGGCACCTTTCCCAGGTAACCTCTCCTCCATTCACCCCCTCCCCCCCAGTTCTCTTTGTCTGATCCCCCCGACCTGGAATCTCCCACACAGCAATTAAATCTGGAGGTGTCAACTGACACTATAGTCTCCATTCATAGGGCGCATTCCCCCCGACTGCAGGCAGAAAGTCGGGGATATGGATTCGGAAGGGGATGTCATAGCACCGTTTTGGTTTAAATAATACGGATCTGAATGGTGGAAGACTGTCACCCACAGCCCATGGCTTCCCCATGAATTATTCATTGGTCGGGGCTATAATAAGGCGACTCGCCTGCAGCGCTCCAGCCATCAGACCCTATAGACTAGAGACTCTATAGAGACCCTTCAGAAACCCTACAGAGCCTGCACAATGTGCTGCAATTCTTCCACCATAAAGCCTGCTCTGCTAACCAGGAAGTATATACACAGCAGCCGTGCCATCCCTACTATATACTGGCCACAGACAATTCTCACTCCAGGGCTGGGGAACGGCTGGAGGTGCCCATCCTATATGGGGGTATCATTTATGGGGGCATACACGAAGGGACCACCTTGTTAAACCTTCAGATCTCTAGAAAATCCTGCATGTGCCTGCTATACATTATTTAGAAATACATGACACCTCAAACAAGCGATTCCAAAAATGTGTTGTATATATATATATATATATATATATATATATATATATATATATATATATTTATATATTTATTGAATTTGGAATAATTTGGGCTAACCCCTGTTACCCCTGTTTTATATTTTAATATATAAATATTATATATATATATATATATATATATGTATGTGTGTGTGTGTGTGTGTGTGTGTGTGTTGTTTACACATAAAGCTTGTTTAATTTCCAATTACATTAGCATGTTTAACGTGACGTTGTATTTTATATGACATGTATAGTATTACTAGTGCATATATGTTTCAGAATATATGTGTTTCTGAATTAATAAGAGCAGCCTTTCTCAACACTTTAAAACAATTTAAATAACTTAGATCCCCAGGAACCCCCAATAATAATCATAATAATAATAATTATTATTATTATAATATCTATAGTTCTTGAGACATTAGCGTCAACTATAAGTTCTAGATATAAGAATAAACACAAAATTAATGATTGTGGTGTACTAAGCGTATTTGATATCAAATGCTTTCATGCATAATATTATTTTTGTTGTCATAATAATACATTTAACATATTAAATATTATTATTATTATTAATATATATACATATATATATATATATATATATATATATATATATAATTATTATTATTATTATCATCCAGAAAAAGGGACGCAGATCGTGAGTGACCCCATGCATTGATGATTAGTGAAGAAGTTCCCCCTTCTACACCAGTGTTCGGTGATGGGCCCTAGTACCCTGAGGATAAGTGGGAAGAATGCTCCTTACTTTGGGGGTCAGCGAGAAGAATGCCCCCTTACATATACCTAAAAACATCATTGTTGCCAGTGGTAGCTTATCTAAGGCAGACATTGTTCATAGCAACATCTGGAGGAACCCAAATGGCGGTCCATAGAATCCTGGTTGAGGAAAGCTCTCAATAAAATTATGTTACATGCACACATTACTGTTTTGGTAAAGTGGCATATATTACCCCTGCTTTACCAGTCTGTGTATCTGTCCATGAGTTACATAGAGCCATTATATTATACAGGTAGCATATTTGATCTAGCTATCTATTTGTCTCCTACTTGTCTAATTTACAATTGGTGTCTGTGTATACTATATTTTTCAGTGTTTCTACATATTTTTGTTTCCTTTGTGAATATTTCCATATGCCATGTCTATCTATCTATCTATCTATCTATCTATCTATCTATCTATCTATCTATCTATCTATCTATCTATCTATCTATCTATCTATCTATATATCTTTAAAAGATGTATTCTTTTTTATGCTTATGTTTCTGTTTTCGTTGATATGTGTTTGTGAACATCATAATCCAACGGGGTATCTATCTATCTATCTATCTATCTATCTATCTATCTATCTATCTATCTATCTATCTATCTATCATCGAATTATCCCCATGTAGTGTGTGTCTAGGTGCTGCTTATCTCAGTCTTTCTATATAATATTATGCAGGTAATATCTATCTATCTATCTATCTATCTATCTATCTATCTATCTATCTATCTATCTATCTATCTATCTATCTATCTATCTATCTATCTATCTATCTAACTATCTATCTAACTATCTATCTACCTATCTGCCAATCTCTAGATCCATTTATATATTTATTTATATTTTTTGGTCAATATAATCTATTTATTGCAGGTTACAATGTAATATGTTGACGACATCTATCTATCTATCTATCTATCTATCTATCTATCTATCTATCTATCTATCTATCTATCTATCTATCTATCTTCATCATCATCTATTTGTCATTTGTGTCTCTGTCTTTCTCTCTGCTTACCATGATGTTACAATGTATTGGTTAATGATATAACTGGTGCTTTCTATCCTCCAGACAAGCATGTGTAGCAATTTTTTTTTTTATATTGCAACAATTCTGAAAATACTACAATGATATCTTACAATAGCCCAATATGAAAAGTCCCATTCCTCATCTCTGAATTTAATATAAAATTGAATCTTTCGATGGAATGAATGCCTTGTAGCCTAGCTGTATGGTGGGGGTTGTATTTGCCTGGCTCTATGACGTTGTCTGTATTTGCCTGGCTGTATGGTGGGGTCTGTATTTGCCTGGCTGTTTGACAGGGGCTGTATTTGCCTGGCTGTATAGTGGGAACTGTATTTTCCTGGCTGTATGGTTGGAGCTTTATTTGCTTGGCTGTATTGTTGAGGGTTGTATTTGCATAGCTGTATGGTGGGGGTTGTATTTGCCTGGCTGTGTGGTGGGGTCTGTATTTGCCCGGCTGTATGGTGGGGGCTGTATTTGCCTGGCTGTATGGTGGGGGCTGTATTTGTCAAGCTGTATGTTGGAGGCTGTATTGGCCTGGCTGTATGGTGTGTATTTGCCTCTCTTTATGTTGAGGGTTGCATTTGCCTGGCAGTATGGGGGGGGGGGGGGGGGTTGTATTTGTCTGGCTTTATGGTGGGGGTTGTATTGGCCTGGCTGTATGGTGGGGGTTGTGTTTCCTTGGCTGTATGGTGGGAGCTGTGATTGTCTGGCTGTATGGTGGGTTTTTTATTTGCCTGGTTGTATGGTGGGAGCTGTATTTACCTTGCTCTAGGGCTGGCTGTATTTGCATGGCTGTATGGTGGAGGCTGTATTTGCCTGGCTGTATGGTGGGGGGTGTATTTGCTTAGCTGTATGGCGGGGGCTGTATTTGCCTGGCTGTATGGTGGGGGCTGTATTTGTCAAGCTGTATGTTGGAGGCTGTATTGGCCTGGCTGTATGGTGTGTATTTGCCTCTCTTTATGTTGAGGGTTGCATTTGCCTGGCAGTATGGGGGGGGGGGGGGGTGTATTTGTCTGGCTTTATGGTGGGGGTTGTATTGGCCTGGCTGTATGGTGGGGGTTGTGTTTCCTTGGCTGTATGGTGGGAGCTGTGATTGTCTGGCTGTATGGTGGGTTTTTTATTTGCCTGGTTGTATGGTGGGAGCTGTATTTACCTTGCTCTAGGGCTGGCTGTATTTGCATGGCTGTATGGTGGGGGCTGTGTTTGCCTGGCTGTATGGTGGAGATTGTATTTGCCTGGCTGTATGGTGGGGGCTGTATTTGACTGGCTGTATGGTGGGGGTTGTATTTGCCTGGCTGTATGGTGGAGGGTGTGTTTGCTTGGCTGTGTGGTGGGAGCTGTATTTGCCTGGCTGTATGGTGGGGGTTTTATTTGCCTGGTTGTATGGTGGGAGCTGTATTTGCCTGGGTGTATGGTGGGGTTGTATTTGCCTGGTTGTATGGTGGAGGTTGTATTTGCCTGGTTGTATGGTGGGGGTTGTATTTGCCTGGCTATATGGTGGGGTTGTATTTGCCTGGCAGTGTAGTGGGAGCTGTATGTGCCTGACTGTTTGACAGGGGCTGTATTTGCCTGGCTGTATGGTGGGGGTTGTATTTACCTGGCTATATGGTGGGGGTTGTATTTGCCTGGCTGTATGGTGGGAGCTGTATTTGCCTGGCTGTATGGTGGGAGCTGTATTTGCCTGGCTGTATAGTGGGAGCTGTATTTACCTGGTTGTATGGTAGGAGCTGTATTTACCTGGCTATATGGTGGGGCTGTATTTGCCTGGCTGTATGGTGGGGGCTGTATTTGCCTGGCTGTATGGTGGGGGTTGTATTTGCCTGGCTTTATGGTAGGAGCGGTATTTGCCTGGTTGTATAGTGGGAGCTGTATTTTCCTGGCTGTATGGTGGGGGTTGTATTTTCCTGGCTGTAGCTCATCATGTAGTCCCCTGCTTGCTAGGAGCACAAGTGATCGTGTCGGACTGGTGAAGTGTGAAACTGCTAATGTGCTTTCATGTGTTCCACAAGTCCCCAGCCTCCCCTCTCCGGTTCTCTGCAGGCCAGGTGCTGCTAAGCTGGGCTGTGCAGTTGACTTTATCATCTGTCAGAACACCTGCAGCACCGAGCAGAACCCTTTATGACCATCAACTGTCATCAACTGTCCTCGTGCCTATCCATGTGGCCATTTTTTTTTTCATTTTCCCAACCTCCTGGGCATTGAAATATGGTTGATATGAGCATGTACTCGATATAGATGATAAACACAGCAGTCCTTCGTGTATAAGTGTTTAATTAATGCGCCCATCTAAAAGCTTCATGGGGGATTTATTGGGAGAAGGTCCGTATAGGAGAGAGGGGTATAGAAGCTGTAGGGCAATGCCAGGCTGTGGGCTGTGGTTTAACCCTTTTGCTGTCTGTCCTCTCTATGCAGATGTGGTGCCCCTCCAACCAGAGGTTAGCAGCTACCGCAGGG